>NW_024401169.1:0-108324 GCF_905171765.1 Bufo bufo
TCCCATGTCCCTCTCAGGCAGACCCTCTCCCCTGTCAGTGCACAGAGCAGCCCCCTCCCCAGGCCTCCCATGTCCCTCTCAGGCAGACCCTCTCCCCTGTCAGTGCGCAGAGCAGCCCCCTCCCCAGGCCTCCCATGTCCCTCTCAGGCAGACCCTCTCCCCTGTCAGTGCGCAGAGCAGCCCCCTCCCCAGGCCTCCCATGTCCCTCTCAGGCAGACCCTCTCCCCTGTCAGTGCACAGAGCAGCCCCCTCCCCAGGCCTCCCATGTCCCTCTCAGGCAGACCCTCTCCCCTGTCAGTGCACAGAGCAGCCCCCTCCCCAGGCCTCCCATGTCCCTCTCAGGCAGACCCTCTCCCCTGTCAGTGCGCAGAGCAGCCCCCTCCCCAGGCCTCCCATGTCCCTCTCAGGCAGACCCTCTCCCCTGTCAGTGCACAGAGCAGCCCCCTCCCCAGGCCTCCCATGTCCCTCTCAGGCAGACCCTCTCCCCTGTCAGTGCACAGAGCAGCCCCCTCCCCAGGCCTCCCATGTCCCTCTCAGGCAGACCCTCTCCCCTGTCAGTGCACAGAGCAGCCCCCTCCCCAGGCCTCCCATGTCCCTCTCAGGCAGACCCTCTCCCCTGTCAGTGCACAGAGCAGCCCCCTCCCCAGGCCTCCCATGTCCCTCTCAGGCAGACCCTCTCCCCTGTCAGTGCACAGAGCAGCCCCCTCCCCAGGCCTCCCATGTCCCTCTCAGGCAGACCCTCTCCCCTGTCAGTGCACAGAGCAGCCCCCTCCCCAGGCCTCCCATGTCCCTCTCAGGCAGACCCTCTCCCCTGTCAGTGCACAGAGCAGCCCCCTCCCCAGGCCTCCCATGTCCCTCTCAGGCAGACCCTCTCCCCTGTCAGTGCACAGAGCAGCCCCCTCCCCAGGCCTCCCATGTCCCTCTCAGGCAGACCCTCTCCCCTGTCAGTGCACAGAGCAGCCCCCTCCCCAGGCCTCCCATGTCCCTCTCAGGCAGACCCTCTCCCCTGTCAGTGCACAGAGCAGCCCCCTCCCCAGGCCTCCCATGTCCCTCTCAGGCAGACCCTCTCCCCTGTCAGTGCACAGAGCAGCCCCCTCCCCAGGCCTCCCATGTCCCTCTCAGGCAGACCCTCTCCCCTGTCAGTGCACAGAGCAGCCCCCCCCCAGGCCTCCCATGTCCCTCTCAGGCAGACCCTCTCCCCTGTCAGTGCACAGAGCAGCCCCCTCCCCAGGCCTCCCATGTCCCTCTCAGGCAGACCCTCTCCCCTGTCAGTGCGCAGAGCAGCCCCCTCCCCAGGCCTCCCATGTCCCTCTCAGGCAGACCCTCTCCCCTGTCAGTGCGCAGAGCAGCCCCCTCCCCAGGCCTCCCATGTCCCTCTCAGGCAGACCCTCTCCTCTGTCAGTGCACAGAGCAGCCCCCCCCCCCGCCTCCCATGTCCCTCTCAGGCAGACCCTCTCCCCTGTCAGTGCACAGAGCAGCCCCCTCCCCAGGCCTCCCATGTCCCTCTCAGGCAGACCCTCTCCCCTGTCAGTGCACAGAGCAGCCCCCTCCCCAGGCCTCCCATGTCCCTCTCAGGCAGACCCTCTCCCCTGTCAGTGCACAGAGCAGCCCCCTCCCCAGGCCTCCCATGTCCCTCTCAGGCAGACCCTCTCCTCTGTCAGTGCACAGAGCAGCCCCCTCCCCAGGCCTCCCATGTCCCTCTCAGGCAGACCCTCTCCTCTGTCAGTGCGCAGAGCAGCCCCCTCCCCAGGCCTCCCATGTCCCTCTCAGGCAGACCCTCTCCCCTGTCAGTGCACAGAGCAGCCCCCTCCCCAGGCCTCCCATGTCCCTCTCAGGCAGACCCTCTCCCCTGTCAGTGCGCAGAGCAGCCCCCTCCCCAGGCCTCCCATGTCCCTCTCAGGCAGACCCTCTCCTCTGTCAGTGCACAGAGCAGCCCCCTCCCCAGGCCTCCCATGTCCCTCTCAGGGCAGACCCTCTCCTCTGTCAGTGCGCAGAGCAGCCCCCTCCCCAGGCCTCCCATGTCCCTCTCAGGCAGACCCTCTCCCCTGTCAGTGCACAGAGCAGCCCCCTCCCCAGGCCTCCCATGTCCCTCTCAGGCAGACCCTCTCCCCTGTCAGTGCACAGAGCAGCCCCCTCCCCAGGCCTCCCATGTCCCTCTCAGTCAGACCCTCTCCCCTGTCAGTGCACAGAGCAGCCCCCTCCCCAGGCCTCCCATGTCCCTCTCTGGCAGACCCTCTCCCCTGTCAGTGCACAGAGCAGCCCCCTCCCCAGGCCTCCCATGTCCCTCTCAGGCAGACCCTCTCCCCTCTCAGTGCGCAGAGCAGCCCCCTCCCCAGGCCTCCCATGTCCCTCTCAGGCAGACCCTCTCCCCTGTCAGTGCACAGAGCAGCCCCCTCCCCAGGCCTCCCATGTCCCTCTCAGGCAGACCCTCTCCCCTGTCAGTGCACAGAGCAGCCCCCTCCCCAGGCCTCCCATGTCCCTCTCAGGCAGACCCTCTCCCCTGTCAGTGCGCAGAGCAGCCCCCTCCCCAGGCCTCCCATGTCCCTCTCAGGCAGACCCTCTCCCCTGTCAGTGCACAGAGCAGCCCCCTCCCCAGGCCTCCCATGTCCCTCTCAGGCAGACCCTCTCCTCTGTCAGTGCACAGAGCAGCCCCCTCCCCAGGCCTCCCATGTCCCTCTCAGGCAGACCCTCTCCCCTGTCAGTGCACAGAGCAGCCCCCTCCCCAGGCCTCCCATGTCCCTCTCAGGCAGACCCTCTCCCCTGTCAGTGCACAGAGCAGCCCCCTCCCCAGGCCTCCCATGTCCCTCTCGGGCAGACCCTCTCCCCTGTCAGTGCACAGAGCAGCCCCCTCCCCAGGCCTCCCATGTCCCTCTCAGGCAGACCCTCTCCCCTGTCAGTGCACAGAGCAGCCCCCTCCCCAGGCCTCCCATGTCCCTCTCAGGCAGACCCTCTCCCCTGTCAGTGCACAGAGCAGCCCCCTCCCCAGGCCTCCCATGTCCCTCTCAGGCAGACCCTCTCCCCTGTCAGTGCACAGAGCAGCCCCCCCCCCAGGCCTCCCATGTCTCTCTCAGGCAGACCCTCTCCCCTGTCAGTGCACAGAGCGGCCCCCTCCCCAGGCCTCCCATGTCCCTCTCAGGCAGACCCTCTCCCCTGTCAGTGCGCAGAGCAGCCCCCTCCCCAGTCCTCCCATGTCCCTCTCAGGCAGACCCTCTCCCCTGTCAGTGCGCAGAGCAGCCCCCTCCCCAGGCCTCCCATGTCCCTCTCGGGCAGACCCTCTCCTCTGTCAGTGCACAGAGCAGCCCCCTCCCCCTCCCATGTCCCTCTCAGTCAGACCCTCTCCCCTGTCAGTGCACAGAGCAGCCCCCTCCCCAGGCCTCCCATGTCCCTCTCAGGCAGACCCTCTCCCCTGTCAGTGCACAGAGCAGCCCCCTCCCCAGGCCTCCCATGTCCCTCTCAGGCAGACCCTCTCCTCTGTCAGTGCACAGAGCAGCCCCCTCCCCAGGCCTCCCATGTCCCTCTCAGGCAGACCCTCTCCCCTGTCAGTGCACAGAGCAGCCCCCTCCCCAGGCCTCCCATGTCCCTCTCAGGCAGACCCTCTCCCCTGTCAGTGCACAGAGCAGCCCCCTCCCCAGGCCTCCCATGTCCCTCTCAGGCAGACCCTCTCCTCTGTCAGTGCGCAGAGCAGCCCCCTCCCCAGGCCTCCCATGTCCCTCTCAGGCAGACCCTCTCCCCTGTCAGTGCACAGAGCAGCCCCCTCCCCAGGCCTCCCATGTCCCTCTCAGGCAGACCCTCTCCCCTGTCAGTGCGCAGAGCAGCCCCCTCCCCAGGCCTCCCATGTCCCTCTCAGGCAGACCCTCTCCTCTGTCAGTGCACAGAGCAGCCCCCTCCCCAGGCCTCCCATGTCCCTCTCGGGCAGACCCTCTCCTCTGTCAGTGCGCAGAGCAGCCCCCTCCCCAGGCCTCCCATGTCCCTCTCAGGCAGACCCTCTCCCCTGTCAGTGCACAGAGCAGCCCCCTCCCCAGGCCTCCCATGTCCCTCTCAGGCAGACCCTCTCCCCTGTCAGTGCACAGAGCAGCCCCCTCCCCAGGCCTCCCATGTCCCTCTCAGGCAGACCCTCTCCCCTGTCAGTGCACAGAGCAGCCCCCTCCCCAGGCCTCCCATGTCCCTCTCTGGCAGACCCTCTCCCCTGTCAGTGCACAGAGCAGCCCCCTCCCCAGGCCTCCCATGTCCCTCTCAGGCAGACCCTCTCCCCTCTCAGTGCGCAGAGCAGCCCCCTCCCCAGGCCTCCCATGTCCCTCTCAGGCAGACCCTCTCCCCTGTCAGTGCACAGAGCAGCCCCCTCCCCAGGCCTCCCATGTCCCTCTCAGGCAGACCCTCTCCCCTGTCAGTGCACAGAGCAGCCCCCTCCCCAGGCCTCCCATGTCCCTCTCAGGCAGACCCTCTCCCCTGTCAGTGCACAGAGCAGCCCCCTCCCCAGGCCTCCCATGTCTCTCTCAGGCAGACCCTCTCCCCTGTCAGTGCACAGAGCAGCCCCCTCCCCAGGCCTCCCATGTCCCTCTCAGGCAGACCCTCTCCCCTGTCAGTGCACAGAGCAGCCCCCTCCCCAGGCCTCCCATGTCCCTCTCAGGCAGACCCTCTCCTCTGTCAGTGCACAGAGCAGCCCCCTCCCCAGGCCTCCCATGTCCCTCTCAGGCAGACCCTCTCCCCTGTCAGTGCACAGAGCAGCCCCCTCCCCAGGCCTCCCATGTCCCTCTCGGGCAGACCCTCTCCCCTGTCAGTGCACAGAGCAGCCCCCTCCCCAGGCCTCCCATGTCCCTCTCAGGCAGACCCTCTCCCCTGTCAGTGCACAGAGCAGCCCCCTCCCCAGGCCTCCCATGTCCCTCTCAGGCAGACCCTCTCCCCTGTCAGTGCACAGAGCAGCCCCCTCCCCAGGCCTCCCATGTCCCTCTCAGTCAGACCCTCTCCCCTGTCAGTGCACAGAGCAGCCCCCTCCCCAGGCCTCCCATGTCCCTCTCAGGCAGACCCTCTCCCCTGTCAGTGCGCAGAGCAGCCCCCCCCCCAGGGCTCCCATGTCCCTCTCAGGCAGACCCTCTCCCCTGTCAGTGCACAGAGCAGCCCCCTCCCCAGGCCTCCCATGTCCCTCTCAGGCAGACCCTCTCCTCTGTCAGTGCACAGAGCAGCCCCCTCCCCAGGCCTCCCATGTCCCTCTCAGGCAGACCCTCTCCCCTGTCAGTGCGCAGAGCAGCCCCCTCCCCAGGCCTCCCATGTCCCTCTCAGTCAGACCCTCTCCCCTGTCAGTGCGCAGAGCAGCCCCCTCCCCAGGCCTCCCATGTCCCTCTCGGGCAGACCCTCTCCCCTGTCAGTGCACAGAGCAGCCCCCTCCCCAGGCCTCACATGTCCCTCTCGGGCAGACCCTCTCCCCTGTCAGTGCGCAGAGCAGCCCCCTCCCCAGGCTTCCCATGTCCCTCTCAGGCAGACCCTCTCCCCTGTCAGTGCACAGAGCAGCCCCCTCCCCAGGCCTCCCATGTCCCTCTCAGGCAGACCCTCTCCCCTGTCAGTGCGCAGAGCAGCCCCCTCCCCAGGCCTCCCATGTCCCTCTCAGGCAGACCCTCTCCTCTGTCAGTGCGCAGAGCAGCCCCCTCCCCAGGCCTCCCATGTCCCTCTCAGGCAGACCCTCTCCTCTGTCAGTGCGCAGAGCAGCCCCCTCCCCAGGCCTCCCATGTCCCTCTCAGGCAGACCCTCTCCCCTGTCAGTGCACAGAGCAGCCCCCTCCCCAGGCCTCCCATGTCCCTCTCCCCTGTCAGTGCGCAGAGCAGCCCCCTCCCCAGGCCTCCCATGTCCCTCTCAGGCAGACCCTCTCCCCTGTCAGTGCGCAGAGCGGCCCCCTCCCCAGGCCTCACATGTCCCTCTCAGGCAAACCCTCTCCCCTTTCAGTGCACAGAGCAGCCCCCTCCCCAGGCCTCCCATGTCCCTCTCAGGCAGACCCTCTCCCCTGTCAGTGCGCAGAGCGGCCCCCTCCCCAGGCCTCACATGTCCCTCTCAGGCAGACCCTCTCCCCTTTCAGTGCACAGAGCAGCCCCCTCCCCAGGCCTCCCATGTCCCTCTCAGTCAGACCCTCTCCCCTGTCAGTGCACAGAGCAGCCCCCTCCCCAGGCCTCCCATGTCCCTCTCAGGCAGACCCTCTCCCCTGTCAGTGCACAGAGCAGCCCCCTCCCCAGGCCTCCCATGTCCCTCTCAGGCAGACCCTCTCCCCTGTCAGTGCGCAGAGCGGCCCCCTCCCCAGGCCTCCCATGTCCCTCTCAGGCAGACCCTCTCCCCTGTCAGTGCGCAGAGCAGCCCCCTCCCCAGGCCTCCCATGTCCCTCTCAGGCAGACCCTCTCCCCTGTCAGTGCACAGAGCAGCCCCCTCCCCAGGCCTCCCATGTCCCTCTCAGGCAGACCCTCTCCCCTGTCAGTGCGCAGAGCAGCCCCCTCCCCAGGCCTCCCATGTCCCTCTCAGGCAGACCCTCTCCCCTGTCAGTGCGCAGAGCAGCCCCCTCCCCAGGCCTCCCAGGCAGACCCTCTCCCCTGTCAGTGCACAGAGCAGCCCCCTCCCCAGGCCTCCCATGTCCCTCTCAGGCAGACCCTCTCCCCTGTCAGTGCACAGAGCAGCCCCCTCCCCAGGCCTCCCATGTCCCTCTCAGGCAGACCCTCTCCCCTGTCAGAGCGCAGAGCAGCCCCCTCCCCAGGCCTCCCATGTCCCTCTCAGGCAGACCCTCTCCCCTGTCAGTGCACAGAGCAGCCCCCTCCCCAGGCCTCCCATGTCCCTCTCAGGCAGACCCTCTCCCCTGTCAGTGCACAGAGCGGCCCACACCCCAGGCCTCCCATGTCCCTCTCAGGCAGACCCTCTCCCCTGTCAGTGCACAGAGCAGCCCCCTCCCCAGGCCTCCCATGTCCCTCTCAGGCAGACCCTCTCCCCTGTCAGTGCACAGAGCAGCCCCCTCCCCAGGCCTCCCATGTCCCTCTCAGGCAGACCCTCTCCTCTGTCAGTGCACAGAGCAGCCCCCTCCCCAGGCCTCCCATGTCCCTCTCAGGCAGACCCTCTCCTCTGTCAGTGCGCAGAGCAGCCCCCTCCCCAGGCCTCCCATGTCCCTCTCAGGCAGACCCTCTCCCCTGTCAGTGCTCAGAGCAGCCCCCTCCCCAGGCCTCCCATGTCCCTCTCAGGCAGACCCTCTCCCCTGTCAGTGCGCAGAGCAGCCCCCTCCCCAGGCCTCCCATGTCCCTCTCGGGCAGACCCTCTCCCCTGTCAGTGCACAGAGCAGCCCCCTCCCCAGGCCTCACATGTCACTCTCGGGCAGACCCTCTCCCCTGTCAGTGCGCAGAGCAGCCCCCTCCCCAGGCTTCCCATGTCCCTCTCAGGCAGACCCTCTCCCCTGTCAGTGCACAGAGCAGCCCCCTCCCCAGGCCTCCCATGTCCCTCTCAGGCAGACCCTCTCCCCTGTCAGTGCGCAGAGCAGCCCCCTCCCCAGGCCTCCCATGTCCCTCTCAGGCAGACCCTCTCCTCTGTCAGTGCGCAGAGCAGCCCCCTCCCCAGGCCTCCCATGTCCCTCTCAGGCAGACCCTCTCCCCTGTCAGTGCGCAGAGCAGCCCCCTCCCCAGGCCTCCCATGTCCCTCTCAGGCAGACCCTCTCCCCTGTCAGTGCACAGAGCAGCCCCCTCCCCAGGCCTCCCATGTCCCTCTCCCCTGTCAGTGCGCAGAGCAGCCCCCTCCCCAGGCCTCCCATGTCCCTCTCAGGCAGACCCTCTCCCCTGTCAGTGCGCAGAGCGGCCCCCTCCCCAGGCCTCACATGTCCCTCTCAGGCAAACCCTCTCCCCTTTCAGTGCACAGAGCAGCCCCCTCCCCAGGCCTCCCATGTCCCTCTCAGGCAGACCCTCTCCCCTGTCAGTGCGCAGAGCGGCCCCCTCCCCAGGCCTCACATGTCCCTCTCAGGCAGACCCTCTCCCCTGTCAGTGCACAGAGCAGCCCCCTCCCCAGGCCTCCCATGTCCCTCTCAGTCAGACCCTCTCCCCTGTCAGTGCACAGAGCAGCCCCCTCCCCAGGCCTCCCATGTCCCTCTCAGGCAGACCCTCTCCCCTGTCAGTGCACAGAGCAGCCCCCTCCCCAGGCCTCCCATGTCCCTCTCAGGCAGACCCTCTCCCCTGTCAGTGCGCAGAGCGGCCCCCTCCCCAGGCCTCCCATGTCCCTCTCAGGCAGACCCTCTCCCCTGTCAGTGCGCAGAGCAGCCCCCTCCCCAGGCCTCCCATGTCCCTCTCAGGCAGACCCTCTCCCCTGTCAGTGCACAGAGCAGCCCCCTCCCCAGGCCTCCCATGTCCCTCTCAGGCAGACCCTCTCCCCTGTCAGTGCGCAGAGCAGCCCCCTCCCCAGGCCTCCCATGTCCCTCTCAGGCAGACCCTCTCCCCTGTCAGTGCGCAGAGCAGCCCCCTCCCCAGGCCTCCCAGGCAGACCCTCTCCCCTGTCAGTGCACAGAGCAGCCCCCTCCCCAGGCCTCCCATGTCCCTCTCAGGCAGACCCTCTCCCCTGTCAGTGCACAGAGCAGCCCCCTCCCCAGGCCTCCCATGTCCCTCTCAGGCAGACCCTCTCCCCTGTCAGAGCGCAGAGCAGCCCCCTCCCCAGGCCTCCCATGTCCCTCTCAGGCAGACCCTCTCCCCTGTCAGTGCGCAGAGCAGCCCCCTCCCCAGGCCTCCCATGTCCCTCTCAGGCAGACCCTCTCCCCTGTCAGTGCACAGAGCGGCCCACACCCCAGGCCTCCCATGTCCCTCTCAGGCAGACCCTCTCCCCTGTCAGTGCACAGAGCAGCCCCCTCCCCAGGCCTCCCATGTCCCTCTCAGGCAGACCCTCTCCTCTGTCAGTGCACAGAGCAGCCCCCTCCCCAGGCCTCCCATGTCCCTCTCAGGCAGACCCTCTCCTCTGTCAGTGCGCAGAGCAGCCCCCTCCCCAGGCCTCCCATGTCCCTCTCAGGCAGACCCTCTCCCCTGTCAGTGCTCAGAGCAGCCCCCTCCCCAGGCCTCCCATGTCCCTCTCAGGCAGACCCTCTCCCCTGTCAGTGCGCAGAGCAGCCCCCTCCCCAGGCCTCCCATGTCCCTCTCAGGCAGACCCTCTCCTCTGTCAGTGCACAGAGCAGCCCCCTCCCCAGGCCTCCCATGTCCCTCTCGGGCAGACCCTCTCCTCTGTCAGTGCGCAGAGCAGCCCCCTCCCCAGGCCTCCCATGTCCCTCTCAGGCAGACCCTCTCCCCTGTCAGTGCACAGAGCAGCCCCCTCCCCAGGCCTCCCATGTCCCTCTCAGGCAGACCCTCTCCCCTGTCAGTGCACAGAGCAGCCCCCTCCCCAGGCCTCCCATGTCCCTCTCAGGCAGACCCTCTCCCCTGTCAGTGCACAGAGCAGCCCCCTCCCCAGGCCTCCCATGTCCCTCTCTGGCAGACCCTCTCCCCTGTCAGTGCACAGAGCAGCCCCCTCCCCAGGCCTCCCATGTCCCTCTCAGGCAGACCCTCTCCCCTCTCAGTGCGCAGAGCAGCCCCCTCCCCAGGCCTCCCATGTCCCTCTCAGGCAGACCCTCTCCCCTGTCAGTGCGCAGAGCAGCCCCCTCCCCAGGCCTCCCATGTCCCTCTCAGGCAGACCCTCTCCCCTGTCAGTGCACAGAGCAGCCCCCTCCCCAGGCCTCCCATGTCCCTCTCAGGCAGACCCTCTCCCCTGTCAGTGCACAGAGCAGCCCCCTCCCCAGGCCTCCCATGTCCCTCTCAGGCAGACCCTCTCCCCTGTCAGTGCACAGAGCAGCCCCCTCCCCAGGCCTCCCATGTCCCTCTCAGGCAGACCCTCTCCTCTGTCAGTGCACAGCGCAGCCCCCTCCCCAGGCCTCCCATGTCCCTCTCAGGCAGACCCTCTCCCCTGTCAGTGCACAGAGCAGCCCCCTCCCCAGGCCTCCCATGTCCCTCTCAGGCAGACCCTCTCCCCTGTCAGTGCACAGAGCAGCCCCCTCCCCAGGCCTCCCATGTCCCTCTCAGGCAGACCCTCTCCCCTGTCAGTGCACAGAGCAGCCCCCTCCCCAGGCCTCCCATGTCCCTCTCAGGCAGACCCTCTCCCCTGTCAGTGCACAGAGCAGCCCCCTCCCCAGGCCTCCCATGTCCCTCTCGGGCAGACCCTCTCCCCTGTCAGTGCACAGAGCAGCCCCCTCCCCAGGCCTCCCATGTCCCTCTCGGGCAGACCCTCTCCCCTGTCAGTGCACAGAGCAGCCCCCCCCCCAGGCCTCCCATGTCTCTCTCAGGCAGACCCTCTCCCCTGTCAGTGCACAGAGCGGCCCCCTCCCCAGGCCTCCCATGTCCCTCTCAGGCAGACCCTCTCCCCTGTCAGTGCGCAGAGCAGCCCCCTCCCCAGTCCTCCCATGTCCCTCTCAGGCAGACCCTCTCCCCTGTCAGTGCGCAGAGCAGCCCCCTCCCCAGGCCTCCCATGTCCCTCCCATGACCCTCTCCCCTGTCAGTGCACAGAGCAGCCCCCTCCCCCTCCCATGTCCCTCTCAGTCAGACCCTCTCCCCTGTCAGTGCACAGAGCAGCCCCCTCCCCAGGCCTCCCATGTCCCTCTCAGGCAGACCCTCTCCTCTGTCAGTGCACAGAGCAGCCCCCTCCCCAGGCCTCCCATGTCCCTCTCAGGCAGACCCTCTCCCCTGTCAGTGCACAGAGCAGCCCCCTCCCCAGGCCTCCCATGTCCCTCTCAGGCAGACCCTCTCCTCTGTCAGTGCGCAGAGCAGCCCCCTCCCCAGGCCTCCCATGTCCCTCTCAGGCAGACCCTCTCCCCTGTCAGTGCACAGAGCAGCCCCCTCCCCAGGCCTCCCATGTCCCTCTCAGGCAGACCCTCTCCCCTGTCAGTGCACAGAGCAGACCCCTCCCCAGGCCTCCCATGTCCCTCTCAGGCAGACCCTCTCCCCTGTCAGTGCACAGAGCAGCCCCCTCCCCAGGCCTCCCATGTCCCTCTCGGGCAGACCCTCTCCCCTGTCAGTGCACAGAGCAGCCCCCTCCCCAGGCCTCCCATGTCCCTCTCAGGCAGACCCTCTCCCCTGTCAGTGCACAGAGCAGCCCCCCCCCCAGGCCTCCCATGTCTCTCTCAGTCTCGGCCTATAACTCTCCTACTGGATATAGAGGCGCGCGCTGGCTGCCGCCCCACGTGACCTGTAGATGCCACGTGACAGGGTGACGTCAGGAGGTCCGCTCGGCGCCTGGAGTTTAGTCGCTCCCGTGAGGTTCCGCGCAGGCTGAGCCGGGAGTCTGGACCGGGGCTCCTCTGTAGGTACGTGGAGCTACCTACCTGCGGGTCCTAGAGGTGGGTGCACACAGAGACCGGTGGATGGGCACTGATACAGGGTTATGTGAGGAGAGTTGTAGTGACCCCAGGTCTCCCGCCATTAGATGGCGGCTCCGTGTGAGACAATACACCCGGGAAGGTTCACTGATGGCAGAGAGGTGACAGGACACAGAGTTCACAGGGTCAGAGTGGCTTCTCAGGAGATCTGTAGGTAAAGGCCTCTGTCTCACTCAGGAGCTGTAGGACTATTCAGAGATGGATTCTTATTAAATCCTTTTACACAGGGCGTAGCCAGACATGTATGGGCCCCCCACACCTCTCAGACCCCCCACACCACACTATTAAAGGGATTCTGTCATGAGATTTTACCCCTATAACCTGAACATATGCTCATGTCC
This sequence comes from Bufo bufo, assembly GCF_905171765.1. Lineage (NCBI taxonomy): Eukaryota > Metazoa > Chordata > Amphibia > Anura > Bufonidae > Bufo > Bufo bufo. The sequence goes on from NW_024401169.1 coordinate 11,728, forward strand.
GGAGTAATACGAATAACCCTAAACTGGCCTTATTAAACCTCACCGTGGCTCTATTTGCCCAAAAAAATGGTTTTTATAACCTGTCAATCACTGACTTAAGGTGCCCAAGGGGAGGTCCGGTAATACAGGGTGCCCAGCCGCACCCCTCGCCGTCCGGTGCCCAGCGCCTTCTACAGCTCAGCGCCGCCTCCGCAATCCTACCCGTCCCTCTAGCAGATCCCGCGCCTGCGCACTAGGCTCAGCCAGATGCGCCGTGGACTCCTGGCAGCGGCTTCGTTGAGTGAAGTGCGCATGCGGAGGCGGCGCTGAGCTGTAGAAGGCGCTGGGCACCGGACGGCGAGGGGTGCGGCTGGGCACTTTAAGTGAGTGATTGACAGGTTATAAAAACCTGTTTTTTGGGCAAATAGAGCCACAGTGAAGTTTAATAAGGCCAGTTTAGGATTATTCGTATTACTCCGGACATGAGCAGATGTTTAGGTTATAGGGGTAAAATCTCATGACAGAATCCCTTTAACCATGGTAAGCCCTAAACCACCGGAGCAGGCAGACCCTCCAACACACAACATGAAACGGCTTCTTAAATGGATGTCATTTACCACCTGCGACAGGCATTTTGGGGTAAGAGGTGCAGAATCAATTGCAAAGACAGAAATGCTTTTCTCCAGTGCACTGAATACGAACAAACTGTCCATCAATCAGGTTAACCCCGGCCCCACTGTGGATAAATACCTTGATTTCCACAGTTTTGGACTTCAGCGCCACCTCGGCAGACAGGAGAAATCGGGTACTACCAGTAAATGACAAAAGTACGTTTTCTTGCTCCCCACCCACACCACCAATAGTAATTTGGGGAATAAGCATTATATATTTTTTTTGTTTACACCTTGAAGCTCAATGTACGGACAAATATTCACAAAATGTCCCTTTTTTCCACAACAAAAACCAACTACCGACAAGAGGGACGGTGAACCGGTCGGCAGAAAAAAAGCCCAAGACTGGGCGTCACCTAGACAGCCCCCCTAGCTTAGACCCCCTTCATGACCAGGCCACTTTTATGCTCGGTCATACAACTTACCACCCAAATGAATTTTACCTCCTTTTCTTCTCACTAATAGAGCTTTCATTTGGTGGTATTTCATTGCTGCTGACATCTTTACTTTTTTTGTTATTAATCGAAATTTAACTATTTTTTTTGCAAAAAAATGACTTTTTTCAGTTGTAAAATTTTGCAAAAAAAATGACATCCATATATAAATTTTTCTCTAAATTTATTGTTCTACATGTCTTTGATAAAAAAAAAATGTTTGGGTAAAAAAAAAAATGCTTTGGGTAAAAGTTATAGCGTTTACAAACTATGGTACAAAAATGTGAATTTCCGCTTTTTGAAGCAGCTCTGACTTTCTGAGCACCTGTCATGTTTCCTGAGGTTCTACAATGGCCAGACAGTACAAACACCCCACAAATGACCCCATTTCGGAAAGTAGACACCCTAAGGTATTCGCTGATGGGCATAGTAAGTTCATAGAACTTTTTATTTTTTGTCACAAATATGGGCCCCTTTGCCCACCTAGGCTGCAAAAAAGTGTCACACATCTGGTATCTCCGTATTCAGGAGAAGTTAGGGAATGTGTTTTGGGGTGTCTTTTCACATATACCCATGCTGGGTGAGATAAATATCTTGGTCAAATGCCAACTTTGTATAAAAAAAATGGGAAAAGTTGTCTTTTGCCAAGATATTTCTCTCACCCAGCATGGGTATATGTAAAAAGACACCCCAAAACACATTCCCCACCTTCTCCTGAGTACGGAGATACCAGATGTGTGACACTTTTTTGCAGCCTAGGTGGGCAAAGGGGCCCATATTCCAAAGAGCACCTTTAGGATTTCACAGGGCATTTTTTACAGAATTTGATTTCAAACTCCTTACCACACATTTGGGCCCCTAGAATGCCAGGGCAGTATAACTACCCCACAAGTGACCCCATTTTGGAAAGAAGACACCCCAAGGTATTCCGTGAGGGGCATGGCGAGTTCCTAGAATTTTTTATTTTTTGTCGCAAGTTAGTGGAAAATGCTGATTTATTTATTTATTTATTTTTTCATACAAAGTCTCATATTCCACTAACTTGTGACAAAAAATAAAAACTTCCATGAACTCACTATGCCCATCAGCGAATACCTTGGGGTCTCTTCTTTCCAAAATGGGGTCACTTGTGGGGTAGTTATACTGCCCTGGCATTCTAGGGGCCCAAATGTGTGGTAAGGAGTTTGAAATCAAATTCTGTAAAAAATGACCTGTGAAATCCGAAAGGTGCTCTTTGGAATATGGGCCCCTTTGCCCACCTAGGCTGCAAAAAAGTGTCACACATCTGGTATCTCTGTATTCAGGAGAAGTTGGGGAATGTGTTTTGGGGTGTCATTTTACATATACCCATGCTGGGTGAGAGAAATATCTTGGCAAAAGACAACTTTTCCAATTTTTTTATACAAAGTTGGCATTTGACCAAGATATTTATCTCACCCAGCATGGGTATATGTAAAATGACACCCCAAAACACATTCCTCAACTTCTCCTAAATACAGAGATACCAGATGTGTGACACTTTTTTGCAGCCTAGGTGGGCAAAGGGGCCCATATTCCAAAGAGCACCTTTCGGATTTCACTCCTCATTTTTTCCTGAATTTGATTTCAAACTCCTTACCACACATTTGGGCCCCTAGAATACCAGGGCAGTATAACTACCCCACAAGTGACCCCATTTTGGAAAGAAGACACCCCAAGGTATTCCGTGAGGGGCATGGCGAGTTCCTAGAATTTTTTATTTTTTGTCACAAGTTAGTGGAAAATGCTGATTTTTTTTTTTTTTTTTTTCATACAAAGTCTCATATTCCACTAACTTGTGACAAAAAATAAAAACTTCCATGAACTCACTATGCCCATCACGAAATACCTTGGGGTCTCTTCTTTCCAAAATGGGGTCACTTGTGGGGTAGTTATACTGCCCTGGCATTCTAGGGGCCCAAATGTGTGGTAAGGAGTTTGAAATCAAATTCTGTAAAAAATGACCTGTGAAATCCGAAAGGTGCTCTTTGGAATATGGGCCCCTTTGCCCACCTAGGCTGCAAAAAAGTGTCACACATCTGGTATCTCTGTATTCAGGAGAAGTTGGGGAATGTGTTTTGGGGTGTCATTTTAACTTTTCCCATTTTCTTATACAAAGTTGGCATTTGACCAAGATATTTATCTCACCCAGCATGGTGAATGAATCGCTCAGGTGTCATGTATTCCCTGAATCGCTCAGGTGTCATGTGTTCTCTGAATCGCTCAGGTGTCATGTATTCTCTGAATCGCTCAGGTGTCATGTATTCCCTGAATCGCTCAGGTGTCATGTATTCTCTGAATCGCTCAGGTGTCATGTATTCCCTGAATCGCTCAGGTGTCATGTATTCTCTGAATCGCTCAGGTGTCATGTGTTCTCTGAATCGCTCAGGTGTCATGTGTTCTCTGAATCGCTCAGGTGTCATGTATTCCCTGAATCGCTCAGGTGTCATGTATTCTCTGAATCGCTCAGGTGTCATGTATTCTCTGAATCGCTCAGGTGTCATGTATTCTCTGAATCGCTCAGGTGTCATGTATTCCCTGAATCGCTCAGGTGTCATGTATTCCCTGAATCGCTCAGGTGTCATGTATTCTCTGAATCGCTCAGGTGTCATGTGTTCTCTGAATCGCTCAGGTGTCATGTATTCCCTGAATCGCTCAGGTGTCATGTATTCTCTGAATCGCTCAGGTGTCATGTATTCTCTGAATCGCTCAGGTGTCATGTGTTCTCTGAATCGCTCAGGTGTCATGTATTCTCTGAATCGCTCAGGTGTCATGTGTTCTCTGAATCGCTCAGGTGTCATGTATTCTCTGAATCGCTCAGGTGTCATGTGTTCCCTGAATCGCTCAGGTGTCATGTATTCTCTGAATCGCTCAGGTGTCATGTGTTCTCTGAATCGCTCAGGTGTCATGTGTTCCCTGAATCGCTCAGGTGTCATGTGTTCTCTGAATCGCTCAGGTGTCATGTATTCTCTGAATCGCTCAGGTGTCATGTATTCTCTGAATCGCTCAGGTGTCATGTATTCTCTGAATCGCTCAGGTGTCATGTATTCTCTGAATCGCTCAGGTGTCATGTGTTCTCTGAATCGCTCAGGTGTCATGTATTCTCTGAATCGCTCAGGTGTCATGTGTTCCCTGAATCGCTCAGGTGTCATGTATTCCCTGAATCGCTCAGGTGTCATGTGTTCTCTGAATCGCTCAGGTGTCATGTGTTCCCTGAATCGCTCAGGTGTCATGTGTTCTCTGAATCGCTCAGGTGTCATGTATTCTCTGAATCGCTCAGGTGTCATGTATTCTCTGAATCGCTCAGGTGTCATGTATTCTCTGAATCGCTCAGGTGTCATGTATTCTCTGAATCGCTCAGGTGTCATGTGTTCTCTGAATCGCTCAGGTGTCATGTATTCTCTGAATCGCTCAGGTGTCATGTATTCTCTGAATCGCTCAGGTGTCATGTATTCCCTGAATCGCTCAGGTGTCATGTATTCCCTGAATCGCTCAGGTGTCATGTGTTCTCTGAATCGCTCAGGTGTCATGTGTTCTCTGAATCGCTCAGGTGTCATGTGTTCTCTGAATCGCTCAGGTGTCATGTATTCTCTGAATCGCTCAGGTGTCATGTATTCTCTGAATCGCTCAGGTGTCATGTGTTCTCTGAATCGCTCAGGTGTCATGTATTCTCTGAATCGCTCAGGTGTCATGTATTCCCTGAATCGCTCAGGTGTCATGTATTCTCTGAATCGCTCAGGTGTCATGTATTCTCTGAATCGCTCAGGTGTCATGTGTTCTCTGAATCGCTCAGGTGTCATGTGTTCCCTGAATCGCTCAGGTGTCATGTATTCTCTGAATCGCTCAGGTGTCATGTGTTCCCTGAATCGCTCAGGTGTCATGTGTTCTCTGAATCGCTCAGGTGTCATGTATTCTCTGAATCGCTCAGGTGTCATGTATTCTCTGAATCGCTCAGGTGTCATGTATTCTCTGAATCGCTCAGGTGTCATGTATTCTCTGAATCGCTCAGGTGTCATGTATTCTCTGAATCGCTCAGGTGTCATGTGTTCCCTGAATCGCTCAGGTGTCATGTGGTTCCTGAATCGCTCAGGTGTCATGTGTTCCCTGAATCGCTCAGGTGTCATGTATTCTCTGAATCGCTCAGGTGTCATGTATTCTCTGAATCGCTCAGGTGTCATGTGGTTCCTGAATCGCTCAGGTGTCATGTGTTCTCTGAATCGCTCAGGTGTCATGTGTTCTCTGAATCGCTCAGGTGTCATGTATTCTCTGAATCGCTCAGGTGTCATGTATTCTCTGAATCGCTCAGGTGTCATGTGTTCTCTGAATCGCTCAGGTGTCATGTGTTCCCTGAATCGCTCAGGTGTCATGTGTTCTCTGAATCGCTCAGGTGTCATGTATTCTCTGAATCGCTCAGGTGTCATGTATTCTCTGAATCGCTCAGGTGTCATGTGTTCTCTGAATCGCTCAGGTGTCATGTATTCCCTGAATCGCTCAGGTGTCATGTGTTCTCTGAATCGCTCAGGTGTCATGTATTCCCTGAATCGCTCAGGTGTCATGTGTTCTCTGAATCGCTCAGGTGTCATGTGTTCCCTGAATCGCTCAGGTGTCATGTGTTCTCTGAATCGCTCAGGTGTCATGTATTCTCTGAATCGCTCAGGTGTCATGTATTCTCTGAATCGCTCAGGTGTCATGTATTCTCTGAATCGCTCAGGTGTCATGTGTTCTCTGAATCGCTCAGGTGTCATGTATTCTCTGAATCGCTCAGGTGTCATGTATTCTCTGAATCGCTCAGGTGTCATGTGTTCTCTGAATCGCTCAGGTGTCATGTGTTCCCTGAATCGCTCAGGTGTCATGTATTCTCTGAATCGCTCAGGTGTCATGTGTTCCCTGAATCGCTCAGGTGTCATGTGTTCTCTGAATCGCTCAGGTGTCATGTATTCTCTGAATCGCTCAGGTGTCATGTATTCTCTGAATCGCTCAGGTGTCATGTATTCTCTGAATCGCTCAGGTGTCATGTATTCTCTGAATCGCTCAGGTGTCATGTATTCTCTGAATCGCTCAGGTGTCATGTGTTCCCTGAATCGCTCAGGTGTCATGTGGTTCCTGAATCGCTCAGGTGTCATGTGTTCCCTGAATCGCTCAGGTGTCATGTATTCTCTGAATCGCTCAGGTGTCATGTATTCTCTGAATCGCTCAGGTGTCATGTGGTTCCTGAATCGCTCAGGTGTCATGTGTTCTCTGAATCGCTCAGGTGTCATGTGTTCTCTGAATCGCTCAGGTGTCATGTATTCCCTGAATCGCTCAGGTGTCATGTATTCTCTGAATCGCTCAGGTGTCATGTGTTCTCTGAATCGCTCAGGTGTCATGTGTTCTCTGAATCGCTCAGGTGTCATGTGGTTCCTGAATCGCTCAGGTGTCATGTGTTCTCTGAATCGCTCAGGTGTCATGTGTTCTCTGAATCGCTCAGGTGTCATGTGTTCTCTGAATCGCTCAGGTGTCATGTATTCTCTGAATCGCTCAGGTGTCATGTGTTCTCTGAATCGCTCAGGTGTCATGTGTTCCCTGAATCGCTCAGGTGTCATGTGTTCTCTGAATCGCTCAGGTGTCATGTATTCTCTGAATCGCTCAGGTGTCATGTATTCTCTGAATCGCTCAGGTGTCATGTGTTCTCTGAATCGCTCAGGTGTCATGTATTCCCTGAATCGCTCAGGTGTCATGTGTTCTCTGAATCGCTCAGGTGTCATGTATTCCCTGAATCGCTCAGGTGTCATGTGTTCTCTGAATCGCTCAGGTGTCATGTGTTCCCTGAATCGCTCAGGTGTCATGTATTCTCTGATTCGCTCAGGTGTCATGTGTTCCCCGAATCATGTCATGTGTTCCCCGAATCATGTCATGTGTTCCCCGAATCATGTCATGTGTTCCCCGAATACAGTTATGGTCTCCAGGACACACAGGCTCTACAGAAAGCTGAAGACCGTGTAACGGAGAGCTCCCGCGGGGAGGGACCTTTGCAGAGCTGGTAGATTTGGTCCCAGGTCCTATTAGGAGCATCCATGTACTGTGGAGATCAGATGCAGGACTGTCAGCTGTGCCGGGCATGCCAGGGATCAGTGCTGCTCCAGCGCCCAGGGGTGTTTTGTCTGATATATTTTGTATACTTCTATGAAGGTTTGTATTACGGCTTACTTATTAGGGTTTGCTGTATTCTAGACTTATGTAGGTTTTTGTTTTGTCTACAATGTGACTTGATCTCTTTCTAGAGGATACATGTCAGCACATCCTCATTGTATCTTCTCTTTTCGTTTGGTCCTATTTGCCTCATATTCTAGTTAATTGGGGACCCCCGTCGATAAGCTGTTCCTAGGCCACGTGATGTCACTGTCCATCGGTCACGTGGCTTCAGCTCAGCCCCATAGAAGTGAATGGGGCTGAGCTGCAATCTCTATGGACGGCGCTGGGCTTGGTGAGATGCCGGGAGCCCGGTGAGCAGCAGGGGCTTCTGAGGGTTTTTAAGTATGTGTGGATAATGATGAAATAAAGAAAATGTTAATAGATCACAGTGGGCTCTGTGATACAAGGTCATCATCTCATTTCCTGGATAACCCCTTTAATCCTCAGAAATATCCGTGTGTGTCCTTGCTTACCTTTCCTGTTGGCTGGACAGCTCTTGATATGTGTATCACAGGATGACCAGCTTCTCCAAACAACAAGATTGTGTGATATTGGAGGAGATTTATCAAAACTGATGCAAAGGAAAACTGGCTTAATTGCCCATAACAACCAATCAGATTGATCCTTTCATTTTCCAAAGTAGCTCTGAAAAATGAAATCTGGCATCTGATTGGTTGCTATGGACAAGTAGCCAGTCTATATGCAGCCACCCAGGGGTTGGTTATTTATCATGGGCAGCGTGCCCGCTCTAGATGTACCTAGGTGTTCATGCCTTTGCAATGTTTTGCAGAACCCAATACATGATCCACCAGTAGATATGACGGAGGAGCAGGTTGCAGAATTGAAGAGTTCTATATGGAAACGTATTTGTGCGGCACAGGTTGGTTATTTTACAATGAAATGATACCGTCTTCATATGCTTTCTGTAAACTTGTATATAGGTTGTCACTGGAGTTATACCATGACGTTTGGTAGCGCACAGAAAGCTTTGCGGTCAACAGGGTCGCACTTCTTCAACTCCACCTTTTGTCCCCATTGTGCAGCACTTTCCCTGCTGTAAACCAGTTGGTGGAAACCTGTCTCCATCTATGTCATGGCTCAATTGTAAACAGCGGATAAGGTCATTTGGACAGAGCCTCGCAGGACTGTCGGGCGCACTCTGATGATGAAGCCTCAGGAACACATCGTAAAGCTTCTGTACATCCCTGTTAGTGATGAAAATGAATTAGGAAATTTCCAGTGGGGAAACAATTCACCAGCAGGATTTCTTCTTCCAGGCATGTCATCACGGATGTACAGCGGGTCACGGACATTCTGAAGAATGGGAGGTAAGATTGAGGACCGGGCGAGATACATTGTATTATCTAACATATCTGGAGCCACGTGTGTTTATGAAGGTTGTACGAGGGTGGTCTGCCCTTCTGACCCTGGAGAATTGTACTATGCAGAAATCAGATGCCGGATTACTTCACGAGACAAAGTGCAACAAGGAAGATAAAGGAAGTACAATTACTTTAGACATTCTCCATTACCTGAAGGATGTAACATTTAAAGGGGTTGTCTCACCTCATTAACCAATAGTCATTCTGTTGATTTTGCCATTTACTTCTGTTTTCCATTTTTCCTTTGTGAACTCTTTTTCCCCAGCTGAGACCCCCAAATTGCCTGCATGTTTCTAGCGGTTATGGCCACCACTATAATGCTGTCAGCGGTGGCCGCGCATGGAAAGAGCTTTGGCCGGCTGTTTGGTGTGCGCACATATTCATGCGCAGGCGCAGTGACTCCCAGCCCCTTGTAGTATCTATAACACGGGAGCGTGCACACAGACGGGGATTGCATTATCCCTGCCCTGCTCGTCGGTGGCTTCCATCAAACCTATCTAGCCCCCAGCATGCTAGGAATCAAGGCCCGAGAGGCGTGCGGAAGCCAACAGGGGGGGCATATTGTTCAGGTAGGCCCCCATTGTCTGATAGGTGCTGGTCCCACTTCTTAATACATTTGCAGCTCCCTGCGGATGAATCCCAATAGTGGTAGCCTCCTGGATTATTTGGTAGATGCCAAACTGCAATTCAAGATGTGTTTTTTCAGTGACTTTTCGTATTGAATACAAGAGAGAAGTCCATTTGAGTGATCTCAATACACCGAGTTTCCTTGCTGTGGTCTCCTGTTCCATCATGCTATCACTATGTTGAAAGATTACGTATTTTTATTTTATTTCAGGATTTCACAAAGTCCTGTGTAAGGGCGCCTCTATATGGGATGGGTGTGCTGTGGACCTGCCATTTTGGGCTGCCGCATGGTAAATCTTCAGCATGTTACCATACTAGTGAAGGGGATAATATTTGACCAAATCTTATTCACATGCTGTTGGAAAAATCCAGTGTAAATTGATCTGCAGCATGCAACTAAAATCTGCAGCAGGCCAGTTTATGCTGCGGATTTCTGCAAAGGGTGATATTCGTGGCAAAGTCCAAATGGACCTGACTTAACCTGTGCCGCGGATCACCCTGCATTGTGCCGTGGATCTATGCTAAATCCATGGTGGGTCTTTCACTCCAAAATACAGGTTTTTAGTTGGGTTTTTTGTGTTCACTACTCTTTTGGCCAAGCATAAAAAACCACAGAAACAACCGGTAAGCAGGTCAAGGGTTAATCCTTTGCCTCGTCAAAGGGAATCTATCGCCACCAACTTGGACTATTACAGTGGGGAAAATACGTTTTCCCGCCTACAAAGAATGGAGAGGTCTGTCATTTGTATCGTAGCTTCACTTCAACTGTGAGAGAATAAAAATCTCGAAAATCACATTGAGTGATTTTTAAATAATTAATTAGCATTTTATTGCATGAAATAAGTACCGTATTTTTCGCCCCATAAGACAGCGTTTTTCCCCCCCAAAGAAATGCCCCTGCGTCTTATGGGGCGAATACTAATGAAACGCTTCCATTATGGAAGCGCTTCATTAGTACCGGAGGAGCGGGAAGCGGTGAAGGATCTGTACTCACTCTTCATGGTCCTCCGCTCGGCTGTCTGCAGCGCACCATGTGACCTGACTGTGCGCAGCCTTCACAGATGACAGCCGAGAACCAGGAGGAAGAGAGAGAGCGCTGGTGGTGAGGAGCGGCGGCCTCCAGGAGCACGAGAGGTACGTTATTTATTATTATTTGCGCTGATGGCTGACATGGGGGACATAATGGCTGACATGGGGGCATGATGGCTGACAATGGGGGCATGATGGCTGACATGGGGGGGCATGATGGCTGACAATGGGGGGCTGATGGCTGACATGGGGGAACCTGATGGCTGACATGGGGGGGCATGATGGCTGACATGGGGGGGCATGATGGCTGACATGGGGGACATAATGGCTGACATGGGGGCATGATGGCTGACAATGGGGGGCATGATGGCTGACAATGGGGGCATGATGGCTGACAATGGGGGGCTGATGGCTGACATGGGGGAACCTGATGGCTGACATGGGGGGGCATGATGGCTGACATGGGGGACATAATGGCTGACATGGGGGCATGATGGCTGACAATGGGGGGGGGCTGATGGCTGACATGGGGGACATAATGGCTGACATGGGGGCATGATGGCTGACAATGGGGGGCATGATGGCTGACAATGGGGGGCATGATGGCTGACAATGGGGGGCATGATGGCTGACAATGGGGGGCATGATGGCTGACAATGGGGGGCTGATGGCTGACATGGGGGAACCTGATGGCTGACATGGGGGGGCATGATGGCTGACATGGGGGGGCATGATGGCTGACATGGGGGGCTGATGGCTGACATGGGGGCATGATGGCTGACAATGGGGGAACCTGATGGCTGACATGGGGGCATGATGGCTGACATGGGGGCATGATGGCTGACATGGGGGCATGATGGCTGACAATGGGGGCATGATGGCTGACAATGGGGGGCTGATGGCTGACATGGGGGCATGATGGCTGACATGGGGGAACATGATGGCTGACAATGGGGGGCTGATGGCTGACATGGGAGGCTGATGGCTGACAATGGGGGCATGATGGCTGACATGGGGGGCTGATGGCTGACATGGGGGGCTGATGGCTGACATGGGGGCATGATGGCTGACATGGGGGAACATGATGGCTGACAATGGGGGGCTGATGGCTGACATGGGGGCATGATGGCTGACATGGGGGAACATGATGGCTGACAATGGGGGGGCTGATGGCTGACAATGGGGGCATGATGGCTGACAATGGGGGCATGATGGCTGACAATGGGGGCATGATGGCTGACATGGGGGGCTGATGGCTGACATGGGAGGCTGATGGCTGACATGGGAGGCTGATGGCTGACAATGGGGGGCTGATGGCTGACATGGGGGGCTGATGGCTGACAATGGGGCGCTGATGGCTGACATGGGGGGGCATGATGGCTGACAATGGGGGGCTGATGGCTGACATGGGGGGCTGATGGCTGACATGGGGGCATGATGGCTGACATGGGGGAACATGATGGCTGACAATGGGGGGCTGATGGCTGACATGGGGGCATGATGGCTGACATGGGGGAACATGATGGCTGACAATGGGGGGGCTGATGGCTGACATGGGGGCTGATGGCTGACATGGGGGCATGATGGCTGACAATGGGGGGCATGATGGCTGACAATGGGGGCATGATGGCTGACAATGGGGGGCTGATGGCTGACATGGGGGAACCTGATGGCTGACATGGGGGGGCATGATGGCTGACATGGGGGGCTGATGGCTGACATGGGGGCATGATGGCTGACATGGGGGCATGATGGCTGACATGGGGGAACCTGATGGCTGACATGGGGGGGCATGATGGCTGACATGGGGGACATAATGGCTGACATGGGGGCATGATGGCTGACAATGGGGGGGGGGGGCTGATGGCTGACATGGGGGACATGATGGCTGACAATGGGGGGGGGGGCGCTGATGGCTGACAATGGGGGGCTGATGGCTGACATGGGGGAACCTGATGGCTGACATGGGGGAACCTGATGGCTGACATGGGGGGGCATGATGGCTGACATGGGGGCATGATGGCTGACATGGGGGCATGATGGCTGACATGGGGGCATGATGGCTGACAATGGGGGGGGGCTGATGGCTGACAATGGGGGCATGATGGCTGACATGGGGGGCATGATGGCTGACAATGGGGGGCTGATGGCTGACAATGGGGGGCTGATGGCTGACAATGGGGGAACCTGATGGCTGACATGGGGGCATGATGGCTGACATGGGGGCATGATGGCTGACATGGGGGCATGATGGCTGACAATGGGGGCATGATGGCTGACAATGGGGGCATGATGGCTGACAATGGGGGGCTGATGGCTGACATGGGGGCATGATGGCTGACATGGGGGAACATGATGGCTGACAATGGGGGGCTGATGGCTGACAATGGGGGCATGATGGCTGACATGGGGGCATGATGGCTGACATGGGGGCATGATGGCTGACATGGGGGCATGATGGCTGACAATGGGGGCATGATGGCTGACAATGGGGGCATGATGGCTGACAATGGGGGGCTGATGGCTGACATGGGGGCATGATGGCTGACATGGGGGAACATGATGGCTGACAATGGGGGGCTGATGGCTGACAATGGGGGCATGATGGCTGACATGGGGGAACCTGATGGCTGACATGGGGGGGCATGATGGCTGACATGGGGGACATAATGGCTGACATGGGGGCATGATGGCTGACAATGGGGGGGGGGCTGATGGCTGACATGGGGGACATGATGGCTGACAATGGGGGGGGGGCGCTGATGGCTGACAATGGGGGGCTGATGGCTGACATGGGGGAACCTGATGGCTGACATGGGGGAACCTGATGGCTGACATGGGGGGGCATGATGGCTGACATGGGGGCATGATGGCTGACATGGGGGCATGATGGCTGACATGGGGGCATGATGGCTGACAATGGGGGGGGGCTGATGGCTGACATGGGGGCATGATGGCTGACATGGGGGCATGATGGCTGACAATGGGGGGGGGCTGATGGCTGACAATGGGGGCATGATGGCTGACATGGGGGGCATGATGGCTGACATGGGGGGCTGATGGCTGACATGGGGGCATGATGGCTGACATGGGGGAACCTGATGGCTGACATGGGGGGGCATGATGGCTGACATGGGGGGGCATGATGGCTGACAATGGGGGGCTGATGGCTGACAATGGGGGGCTGATGGCTGACAATGGGGGAACCTGATGGCTGACATGGGGGCATGATGGCTGACATGGGGGCATGATGGCTGACATGGGGGCATGATGGCTGACAATGGGGGCATGATGGCTGACAATGGGGGGCATGATGGCTGACATGGGGGCATGATGGCTGACAATGGGGGGCATGATGGCTGACATGGGGGCATGATGGCTGACAATGGGGGCATGATGGCTGACAATGGGGGGCTGATGGCTGACATGGGAGGCTGATGGCTGACATGGGGGGCTGATGGCTGACAATGGGGCATGATGGCTGACAATGGGGCATGATGGCTGACATGGGGGGGCATGATGGCTGACAATGGGGGCATGATGGCTGACAATGGGGGCATGATGGCTGACAATGGGGGGCTGATGGCTGACATGGGGGGCTGATGGCTGACATGGGGGGCTGATGGCTGACATGGGGGGCTGATGGCTGACATGGGGGGCTGATGGCTGACAATGGGGGGCTGATGGCTGACAATGGGGGGCTGATGGCTGACAATGGGGGGCTGATGGCTGACAATGGGGGGCTGATGGCTGACAATGGGGCGCTGATGGCTGACAATGGGGGGGCTGATCTGAGGCATTGGGGGCCTGATCTGAGGTCTGATTAACATTGAGGGTCTGATTGGGGCTGTGAGCTGAGGTCTGATTAACCACCTCCGGACCGCTGTACGCACAGACGCGTCCTGGAGGTGCTTGATTCATTCCGCCTGGACGCATATACGCGTCATCTCGCGAGACGCGAGATTTCCTGTGAACGCGCGCACACAGGCGCGCGCGCTCACAGGAACGGAAGGTAAGAGAGTTGATCTCCAGCCTGCCAGCGGCGATCGTTCGCTGGCAGGCTGGAGATGTGTTTTTTTTAACCCCTAACAGGTATATTAGACGCTGTTTTGATAACAGCGTCTAATATACCTGCTACCTGGTCCTCTGGTGGTCCCCTTTGTTTGGATCGACCACCAGAGGACACAGGTAGCTCAGTAAAGTCCCACCAAGCACCACTACACTACACCCCCCCCCCCCCCGTCACTTATTAACCCCTTATTAGCCCCTGATCACCCCATATAGACTCCCTGATCACCCCCCTGTCATTGATTACACCCCTGTCATTGATCAACCCCCTGTAAAGCTCCATTCAGATGTCCGCATGATTTTTACGGATCCACTGATAGATGGATCGGATCCGCAAAACGCATCCGGACGTCTGAATGAAGCCTTACAGGGGCGTGATCAATGACTGTGGTTATCACCCCATATAGACTCCCTGATCACCCCCCTGTCATTGATCACCCCCCTGTCATTGATTACCCCCTGTAAAGCTCCATTCAGACGTCCGCATGATTTTTACGGATCCACTGATAGATGGATCGGATCCGCAAAACGCATCCGGACGTCTGAATGAAGCCTTACAGGGGCGTGATCAATGACTGTGGTGATCACCCCCCTGTCATTGATTACCCCCCTGTAAAGCTCCATTCAGACGTCCGCATGATTTTTACGGATCCACTGATAGATGGATCGGATCCGCAAAACGCATCCGGACGTCTGAATGAAGCCTTACAGGGGCGTGATCAATGACTGTGGTTATCACCCCATATAGACTCCCTGATCACCCCCCTGTCATTGATTACCCCCCTGTAAAGCTCCATTCAGATGTCCGCATGATTTTTACGGATCCACTGATAGATGGATCGGATCCGCAAAACGCATCCGGACGTCTGAATGAAGCCTTACAGGGGCGTGATCAATGACTGTGGGGATCACCCCATATAGACTCCCTGATCACCCCCCTGTAAAGCTCCATTCAGATGTCCGCATGATTTTTACGGATCCACTGATAGATGGATCGGATCCGCAAAACGCATCCGGACGTCTGAATGAAGCCTTACAGGGGCGTGATCAATGACTGTGGTGATCACCCCCCTGTCATTGATTACCCCCCTGTAAAGCTCCATTCAGACGTCCGCATGATTTTTACGGATCCACTGATAGATGGATCGGATCCGCAAAACGCATCCGGACGTCTGAATGAAGCCTTACAGGGGCATGATCAATGACTGTGGTGATCACCCCATATAGACTCCCTGATCACCCCCCTGTCATTGATTACCCCCCTGTCATTGATCAACCCCCTGTAAAGCTCCATTCAGACGTCCGCATGATTTTTACGGATCCACTGATAGATGGATCGGATCCGCAAAACGCATCCGGACGTCTGAATGAAGCCTTACAGGGGCGTGATCAATGACTGTGGTTATCACCCCATATAGACTCCCTGATCACCCCCCTGTCATTGATTACCCCCCTGTAAAGCTCCATTCAGATGTCCGCATGATTTTTACGGATCCACTGATAGATGGATCGGATCCGCAAAACGCATCCGGACGTCTGAATGAAGCCTTACAGGGGCGTGATCAATGACTGTGGTGATCACCCCATATAGACTCCCTGATCACCCCCCTGTCATTGATCACCCACCCTGTCATTGATCACCCCCCCTGTCATTGATCACCCCCCCTGTCATTGATCACCCCCCCTGTCATTGATCACCCCCCCTGTCATTGATCACCCCCCCTGTCATTGATCACCCCCCCTGTCATTGATCACCCCCCCTGTCATTGATCCCCCCCCCTGTCATTGATCACCCCCCCTGTCATTGATCACCCCCCCTGTCATTGATCACCCCCCCTGTCATTGATCACCCCCCCCTGTCATTGATCACCCCCCCTGTCATTGATCACCCCCCTGTC
This sequence comes from Bufo bufo, assembly GCF_905171765.1. NCBI lineage: Eukaryota > Metazoa > Chordata > Amphibia > Anura > Bufonidae > Bufo > Bufo bufo. The sequence continues at coordinate 28,005 of NW_024401169.1, forward strand.
ATTGATCACCCCCCTGTCATTGATCACCCCCCCTGTCATTGATCACCCCCCTGTAAGGCTCCAGACATTTTTTTGGCCCAAGTTAGCGGAATTATATTTTTTTTTTCTTACAAAGTCTCATATTCCACTAACTTGTGACAAAAAATAAAATCTCACATGAACTCCCCATACCCCTCACGGAATCCAAATGCGTAAAATTTTTTAGACATTTATATTCCAGACTTCTTCTCACGCTTTAGGGCCCCTAGAATGCCAGGGCAGTATAAATACCCCACATGTGACCCCATTTCGGAAAGAAGACACCCCCAGGTATTCCGTGAGGGGCATATTGAGTCCATGAAATATTGAAATTTTTGTCCCAAGTTAGCGGAACGGGAGACTGTGAGAAAAAAATAAAAAATATCAATTTCCACTAACTTGTGCCAAAAAAAAATAATTTCTATGAACTCGCCATGCCCCTCATTGAATACCTTGGGGTGTCTTCTTTCCAAAATGGGGTCACATGTGGGGTATTTATACTGCCCTGGCATTCTAGGGGCCCCAAAGCGTGAGAAGAAGTCTGGGATCCAAATGTCTAAAAATGCCCTCCTAAAAGGAATATGGGCCCCTTTGCCCACCTAGGCTGCAAAAAAGTGTCACACATCTGGTATCTCTGTATTCAGGAGAAGTTGGGGAATGTGTTTTGGGGTGTCATTTTATATATACCCATGCTGGGTGAGAGAAATATCTTGGCAAAAGACAACTTTTCCCATTTTTTTATACAAAGTTGGCATTTGACCAAGATATTTATCTCACCCAGCATGGGTATATGTAAAATGACACCCCAAAACACATTCCCCAACTTCTCCTGAATACAGAGATACCAGATGTGTGACACTTTTTTGCAGCCTAGGTGGGCAAAGGGGCCCATATTCCAAAGAGCACCTTTCGGATTTCACTGGTCAGTTTTTACAGAATTTGATTTCAAACTCCTTACCACACATTTGGGCCCCTAGAATGCCAGGGCAGTATAACTACCCCACAAGTGACCCCATTTTGGAAAGAAGACACCCCAAGGTATTTCGTGATGGGCATAGTGAGTTCATGGAAGTTTTTATTTTTTGTCACAAGTTAGTGGAATATGAGACTTTGTAAGAAAAAAAAAAAAAAAAAAAAAATCATCATTTTCCGCTAACTTGTGACAAAAAATAAAAAGTTCTATGAACTCACTATGCCCATCAGCGAATACCTTAGGGTGTGTACTTTCCGAAATGGGGTCATTTGTGGGGTGTTTGTACTGTCTGGGCATTGTAGAACCTCAGGAAACATGACAGGTGCTCAGAAAGTCAGAGCTGCTTCAAAAGCGGAAATTCACATTTTTGTACCATAGTTTGTAAACGCTATAACTTTTACCCAAACCATTTTTTTTTTACCCAAACATTTTTTTTTTATCAAAGACATGTAGAACTATAAATTTAGAGCAAAATTTCTATATGGATGTCGTTTTTTTTGCAAAATTTTACAACTGAAAGTGAAAAATGTCATTTTTTTGCAAAAAAATCGTTAAATTTCGATTAATAACAAAAAAAGTAAAAATGTCAGCAGCAATGAAATACCACCAAATGAAAGCTCTATTAGTGAGAAGAAAAGGAGGTAAAATTCATTTGGGTGGTAAGTTGCATGACCGAGCAATAAACGGTGAAAGTAGTGTAGGTCAGAAGTGTAAAAAGTGGCCTGGTCTTTCAGGGTGTTTAAGCACTGGGGGCTGAGGGGGTTAACATTGGGGGTCTGATTGCTGTTCTGAGGTGTAATGGAAAATATATTTTTTTATTATCCTCCTCTAAAACCTAGGTGCATCCTATAGGCCGGTGCGTCTTATAGGGCGAAAAAATATGGTATTTGATTCCCCCCCCCCCCCCCCCAAACAGGAAGCATTCTGGCTCTCACAGACTTGTTAGGCTACATTCACACTTGCAGTCGCCTTTTCCGGCAAGCTGTTTCGGTGGGCAAACAGCCTTCCGGATCCGTGCTACCGTAAGTCCACTGTGCAGCCGGAACTCCGCTCCGTCCCCATTCACTATACCAGCCGCAGCATGGCAAACATGACGAGAGGCGGCCAGATAAAAACTGCAGTGTGCTATAATGAATGGGGCTGGAGCGGACTTCCGGTGGCACGGTGGACTTGCGGTAGCACGGATCCGGCAGGCTGTTCCCCTACTGGAACAGCTTGCCAGAAAAGGCTCAGTATCTGAGGAAAGGGATTTAGGAGTAATTATTTCAGAAGACTTAAAGGTGGGAAGACAATGTAATAGAGCAGCACGAAATGCCAGCAGAATGCTTGGATGTATAGGGAGAGGTATAAGCAGTAGAAAGAGTGAAGTGCTTATGCCGCTGTACAGAACACTGGTGAGACCTCACTTGGAGTATTGTGCGCAGTACTGGAGACCATATCTCCAGAAGGATATAGATACTCTAGAGAGAGTTCAGAGAAGAGCTACTAAACTAGTACATGGATTGCAGGATAAAACTTACCAGGAAAGGTTAAAGGACCTTAACATGTATAGCTTGGAAGAAAGAAGAGACAGAGGGGATATGATAGAAACTGCTAAATACATAAAGGGAATCAACTCGGTAAAGGAGGAGAGCATATTTAAAAGAAGAAAAACTACCACAAGAGGACACAGTTTTAAATTAGAGGGGCATAGGTTTAAAAGTAATATCAGGAAGTATTACTTTACTGAGAGAGTAGTGGATGTATGGAATAGCCTTCCTGCAGAAGTGGTAGCTGCAAATACAGTGAAGGAGTTTAAGCATGCATGGGATAGGCATAAGGCTATCCTTCATATAAGATAGGGCCGGGGGCTATCCATAGTATTCAGTATATTGGGCAGACTAGATGGGCCAAATGGTTCTTATCTGCCGACACATTCTATGTTACCCCAAGTGTGAAAGTAGCCTTAGTTGTTATTTAAGAAGCCCTCCTACTCTGCGCTCATTACCTGTATCAATTGCACCTGTCCACACACTCAATCAATCACACTCTAACCTCTCCACCAAGACGAAAGAGCTGTCTAAGGACACCAGGGACAAAATTGTAGACCTGCTCAAGGCTGGGATGGGCTACAGGAGAAGGCAACAACTGTTGGCGCAATTATTAGAAAATGGAAGAAACACAAGATGACTGTCAGTCTTCCTTGGTCTGGGGCTCCATGCAAGATATCGCCTCATGGGGTAAGGATGATTCTGAGAAAGGTCAGGAATCAGCCCAGAACTACATGGGTGGACCTGGTCAATGACCTGAGCAGGGACCACAGTCTCAAAGAATACCGTTAGTAACACACTATGCCGTAATGGATTAAAATCCTGCAGGGCACACAAGATCCCCCTGCTCACCACAGCACATGTCCAGGCCCATTTGCAGTTTGCCAATGACCATCTGGATGGATGATCCAGAGGAGGCATGGGAGAAGGTCATGTGGTCAGATGAGACCAAAATATAACTTTTTGGTATCAACTTCACTTGCAGTGTTTGGAGGAAGAAGGATGAGTACAACCCCAATAACACCGTCTCAACCGTGAAGCATACTTTGGGGGTGCTTTTCTGCAAAGGTGACAGGATAACTGCACCGTATTGAAGGGAGGATAGGTGGGGCCGTGTATTGCAAGGTTTTAGCCAATAACCTCCTTCCTCCAGTAAGAGCATTGAAGATTGTCGTGGCTGGGTCTTCCAGTAGGACAATGACCCGAAACACACAGCCAGGGCAACTAAGGAGCAGCTCCCTAAGAAGCATTTCAAAGTCCTGGAGTGGCCGAGCCAGTCTCCAGAAATGAACCCAATCGAAAATCTTTGGAGGGAGCTGAAATTCAATGTAGCCCAGCGACAGCCCCGAAACCTGAAAGATCTGGAGAAGATCTGTATGGAGGAGTGGGCCAACAATCCCTGCTGCAGCCTGGGCAAACTTGGTCAAGAACTACAGGAAACATCTGTGACTGCAAACAAAGGTTTCTGGACCAAATATTAAGTTCTGTTTTTCTATTGTATCAAATATTTATTTCATGCAATAAAATGCTAATAATTATTTAGAAATGATACAGTGTGGTTTTCTGGATTTTTTTTAGATTCTGTCTCTCACAGTTGAAGTGAACCTACGATATAAATGACAGACCTCTCCATTCTTTATAGGTGGGAAAATGAAATCCTTATTTCCCCCACTAGTAGTGCTGCAGATAAGGAGTCTAGATGGCATTTATTATTGTACTACTACTATCTTCCTCCACTGTTAGTGCTTCAAGCTGTGCTGAAATACATTGTCAGGACTGCTGCGCATGCGCACAGGAGTCCTCTATGTTATTCTAGCACAGCAGTCTTGAGTGTGTCTTTCAGTGCTGACAGTTGGAGAACACGGGGCAGTAGGAGGAAAAAAATGGCGTCCTGGACTCCTTATGTGTAGTACCACTCAAGCATTACTCCAGAATTGTGCTGACAGATCCATTTCGAGGATTCAAACATATACCCCTGATGGAAAGCCCAGAGGAGAGGTAAAACACTGTGTGAACCCAGCCTAACACCGTACCCCTATCCAAACTTCGGAGCCGCTTTAAACTATTTGCTCTATGCCATGGTGCAATCTTTTCTCTTTGTGCATTCATTATTTATTGTTACATTTTACATGATAGTTAAGTAACAGATCGATCCCAGATCTGTCATATGCATTAAAGTCTGACACGGCCAGTCACCCTCATCCTCCTAATAAAACAATGCACAAGATAATAGAATATCTAATGGAAGCTGCCGAGCCGCATACTCAATATGGAATCAGCAAAACAAAAGATTAATACTCCTTCCTTTGGAGATTCTGCCAGCAGCTGATAAACACCTCACAAGAACATCAAAGGGTTTCTGGGAACAGGAATCGGTCCCAAATAGGCTGCTACCCTTACATTGATGCATAGTACACATGAGCTGCGAGTAACAGGATTTCATGGGAACCAGTGGAGCTAGAAGAGACCTCGATTGTTTCCTCCGACAACTGATAACAGATGTTCTTATGGACACATATACAAGACTGTGTTCAGGAGAGTTTATTGGATCGTGTGGTTATGTAATCAACTGACTGCAGCAAGAAGTTCTTAAAGGGGTATTCCCATATATAGCATTTATGGTATGTCACCAGGATATGGCACAAAATGCCTGATAAGTGGATGAAGTCCTATTAATATCAATTGAGAGGTGGCCAAGTGTGCTTGTGGTTCTCTCCATTGAGTTCTATAGGAGCTGTTGTAATAGCTGAGCAAGCAGCGCTCGACTCTTTCCGTAACTCCTTTAGACCACAGTGCAGAGAATTGTGCAAGCTTCGTGGATATCATTGGTAAGACTGGCCACAGTGAAGGAAGGTCTTATGGCGAGTTGTGACTCCTACATTTAAGACATTTGTGGTGTATCTTATGGATATGCAACAATTGTCTAATATGTGAATATCCCTTTAATGAGCATGTTGGATTTATTGTTTACAAGCACTTTATCTAGAGTATTAGGGAGGCTTCTTCGACATCGAATGTCAGTAAGGAAGTCCTATCTACACAACTGCAGAGAGTACTCTCATTTTTGCACTAGGGACAGAAATATGATTAGAGTCAATACAAAAACTGTGGCATAATGGCCGAGAAAAGAGTCAGGAAATAATGGCCAGAATATACAGTCAGGTCGATAAATATTGGGACATGGACACAATTCTAACATTTTTGGCTCTATACACCACCACAATGGATGTGAAATGAAACGGACAAGATGTGCTTTACCTGCAGACTGTCAGCTGTAATCTGATGGGATTTACATCCAAATCAGGTGAACGGTGCAGGAATTACAGCAGTTACATATGTGCCTCCCACTTGTTAAGGGACCAGAAGTAATGGGACAATTGTCTTCTCAGCTGTCCCATGGCCAGGTGTGTGTTATTCCCTCATTATCCCAATTACAATGAGCAGATGCAAGGTCCAGAGGTCATTTCCAGTCTGCTATTTGCATTTGGAATCTGTTGCTGTCAACTCTCAAGATGAGATCCAAAGAGTTGTCACCATCAGTGAAGCCATCATTAGGCTGAAAAAACACAACAAACCCATCAGAGAGATAGCAAAAACATTAGGCCTGGCCAAAATAACTGTTTGGAACATTCTTAAAAAGAAGGAACGCACCGGTGAGCTCAGCAACACCAAAAGACCCGGAAGACCACGGAAAACAACAGTGGTGGATGACCAAATAATTCTTTCCCTGGTGAAGAAAACACCCTTCACAACAGTTGGCCAGATGAAGAACACTCTCCAGGAGGTAGGTGTATGTGTGTCAAAGTCAACCATCAGGAGAAGACTTCACCAGAGTGACTACAGAGGGTTCACCACAAGATGGAAACCATTGGTGAGCCTCAAAAACAGGAAGGCCAGATTAGAGTTTGCCAAACGACATCTAAAAAAGCCTTCACAGTTCTGGAACAACATCCTATGGACAGATGAGACCAAGATCAACTTGTACCAGAGTGATGGGAAGAGAAGAGTATGGAAAAGGAAAGGAGCTGCTCATGGTCCTAAGCATACCACCTCATCAGTGAAGCATGATGGTGGTAGTGTCATGGCGTGGGCATGTATGGCTGCCAATGGAACTGCTTCTCTTGTATTTATTGATGATGTGACTGCTGAGAAAAGCAGCAGGATGAATTCTGAAGTGTTTCGGGCAATATTATCTGCTCGTATTCAGCCAAATGCTTCAGAACTCATTAGACGGTGCTTCACAGTGCAGATGGACAATGACCCAAAGCATACTGCAAAAGCAACCACAGAGTTTTTTAAGGGAAAGAAGTGGAATGTTATGCAATGGCCGAGTCAATCCCCGGACCTGAATCCGATTGAGCATGCATTTCACTTGCTGAAGACAAAACTGAAGGGAAAATGCCCCAAGAACAAGCAGGAACTGAAGACAGTTGCAGTAGAGGCCGGGCAGAGCGTCACCAGGGATGAGACCAGCGTCTGGGGATGTCTATGCGTTCCAGACTTCAGGCTGTAATTGACTGCAAAGGATTTGCAACCAAGTATTAAAAAGTGAAAGTTTGATTTATGATTATTCTGTCCCATTACTTTTGGTCCATAACAAGTGGGAGGCACATATGTAACTGCTGTAATTCCTGCACCGTTCACCTGATTTGGATGTAAATACCCTCAAATTACAGCTGACGGTCTGCAGGTAAAGCACATCTTGTCCGTTTCATTTCAAATCCATTGTGGTGGTGTATAGAGCCAGAAATGTTAGAACTGTGTCGATGTCCCAATATTTATCGACCTGACTGTACATTCTTTACCCCCAGAGTAAAAGTTCTTTGAAAATTGATTTTGAGGGGTTTCCTGTTTAAAATATTTTCTCTGCGGAGATATGATCATTTTGAAGTTATGAGCCTAAGCTTCCCTACAAGATTCGATTGGTTTCATGACCCTGCCTGATTTTAGGTTCAGTCTTGTCAGCATCTTTCAGCAGTGCAGCCTAATTAGGCCTATAACTTAAGTAAAATGTAAAACTAGCCTTTATTTAAAAAAAGTGAGCCATTCTGTCACAAAGGGTTAACAGTTTTTCTAATTGTGTGACTGGTACTTTCACTTTGTGCTGGTCATCTAATAACCCTTATCTCTAAGCTACTGAGAGGTCATAAACACTTATTTAAGCCACATTCTTATCAGTAAGATAAGTATTGAGTTATAATAAGGTCAGACAGCAGAGATAAGGAGCCCATCTGCTCCCCAGATGACGGAAAAGACAGAAGATCTACAGGCCGCTACTACAGCTAATACTCTGTCCTCCTTCTCCTTGACCTGCCCTCTGCCTTCTCCATTACTCTGTCCTCCTTCTCCTTGACCTGTCCTCTGCCTTCTCCATTACTCTGTCCTCCTTCTTCTTGACCTGTCCTCTGCCTTTGACACTTTTGACCACTCCCTTCTGTTGCAAACTCTCTCATCTCTTGGCATCACTGACCTGGCCCTCTCCTGGATCACATCATACCTCACAGAACGGATGTTTAGTGTCTCCCACTCCCGCACCACCTCCTCGACTCATTCCCTCTGTTGGTGTTCTGCAAGGCTCTGTCCCTGGACCCCATCACCACTTTACTATCAAGAATCCCACAATGTCTATCTTCTATATCATCCTTCTTCGCCTATCTATCACGATCAATGGCTGCACACTATCCCCGGTCAACCAAGTCTGCTGCCTTGGCGTGACCTTGGATTCTGCCCTTTCCTTCCGACTGCACATCCAAACCCTTTCCACCACCTGCCGCCTCCAACTCAAAAACATCTCCCGCATCCGCGTTTTCCCTAACTTTGAATCTGCGAAAATGCTTGTACATGCCCTCATCATCTCCCACCTAGACTACTAACAAATACATACAAGGCCGTCCATAACCTGTCCCCTCCCTACATCTCTGAGCTACTTTCCCGATACATCCTCACACGCACTCTCCGATCCTCACAAGACCTCCTTCTCTCCTCTCCTCTTATCGCCTCTTCCTACAATCGCCTCCAGGATTTCTCCTGCGCATCCCCCACACTCTGGAACTCACTACCCCAACATATCAGACTCTCACCTACAGTGGAATCCTTCAAAAGATACCTGAAAAGCACCTCTTCAGACAAGCCTACAACCAGTGACCCTGCTGCCTCTATACCGCCATGACCTGCTTCACCCGCACCTACTGTGTCCTTCTCCCATACCATGTAGATTGTAAGCCCTCGCGGACAGGGCCCTCTCTCCTTCTGTACCAGTCTGTAACTTGTCTTGTTTATGATTAGTGCAATTGTCTGTATTATGTATGTGCACTGCTTATCATATGTACAGCGCAATGGGATGCATGGAGCTATAATAATAAATAATAATAAAGCATCTCAGCTCTGGAAACAAAAAAGAATTACATATTTTTAATAAAGACCAATTAAAAAAAATTATAGTTAGCTCAAAATGCAATAATTAAAAAATTGCCCCCCAGGTGTACATAGCGTTTAAAGAGGACCTTTCACCAGTTTGTACTTTAGAAATACGATACCTCACACTGTAGCCCATGTTCAGTAGATGTGATATCGCAATATTTTTTTCTTGATCCGCTCCTCCGTTGCACCAATCTGCCCCTCATTTTGTTTAGGCGCGCTGTATGCTAATTAATCGCATTGGAACAACGTGGAGGAGACATCAGCTTTTCTCCGTGGGCGTTTCTTCGATCTGGCTGTGGCGCTGTCCAATCACAGCGGAGCGCGTCACAGCTATTGAGAAAAAAACTGCTCACCTTCTGTGACGCGCTCCGCTGTGATTGGACAGCACCACAGCCAGATAGGAGAAAAGCTGATGTCTCCTCCACGTTGTTCCAATGCTATTAATTAGCATGCAGCGCGCCTAAACAGAACAAGGGGCACATCGGCGCAACAGAGGAGCGGATCAAGAAAAAAATGTGCGATATGACATCTACTGAACATGGGCTACAGTGCGAGGTGTCGCTTTTCTAAAGTACAAACTGGTGAAAGGTCCTCTTTAAATTGTCAACTTTTTTATGGTAAACCGTTGCTTCATTTAGCATAGAAAGTAGTTTAATTTCGAACACATAGGCAAATGTGTTGGTTCGGAGCACCAAGGGCGTGCCGCATGGTTGCACTGAGGTCTGCCACGTGATGTATGCCACGCCCTGTGATTTTTCATGTGCCCACTGACTGAAGCGGATGGGCATGGTCTGCCAAGTGCAGCCAGACTGCTCGGCCTGGCCCTTATAGATACGCATACATTTTTCATCTATGTTTGCAACTGAATGTCCATGGTCTTTTTCTATTACTCCTTTAGCCATGATGTGGCCCTGAATGGTCAGTATAATGCCACCCTCCCAGCAGTTTCCTAACAGTGTCTAGGTATGTAGTGGCTCCCTACAGCGTTCTATATAGGTGTGTGTATATGGTGGATTGCAGGTGCTTCTCAGGTATGACACGTGGAGAGTGGAAAACTCCAACACTTTCTCACGCTATAAGCAGTCATGTACTAGATACTTGGCAGAGCGTAACGGCACGTATTTCTAGATCGAGTATTCTAAGGGCACATCTAGTATTTGTTCATGAGACTACAGAATCAGACATATTGTCACTGGGGCTCATTTCTTACCTTTGCCCAGCTTCTTATGACCATGGTGCAAGACCCGTAGAAAGTCCCATTGCCCAATATGCAGCTCAGGTCTTCAGATTCCAATTCAATAGTAATTGACTAATCACTAGATAACTTTTACTGGCAATTATTTATGGCTTCTCTCTGCATGCAATCATTGGCTCTATATAGGCTCTCTATATAAGGCTAGCCACGTAGTCTGCATATATCCAAGCAATGGTCACTGACTTTATTCTAAGGAATGAAAAGCTGGAAGATGACACTGACAGCAGTCCGAGTAGTGCACGTTCCTGGCAGAGAGAGCATTCCTAGATAAGCTAACTCTGCTTGTGACTAACCCTCGTGCAAAGTGTTAAAGCTCATGAGTTTTACTATTATATGATCACTTTTCCCTTTACATAGTTATTTGTATAGTATTTTGGTAAGGAGCCCATTCTTATTAGATGTTCTTCCCTCACCTACTGTCACCCAATCTACGTAGCTTCTAAACCTGGGCGGGCAGGCTCTTTTGTCCTTCTGTGCCAGTTTGTAACTTATTGTACTTGTTTTGCTTTATTTATCTGCGCACTTTTTCATATGCACAGCGCCATGGAATAAATAACGCTATAATAATAAAAATTAGATATTCACACTTTTATTGCTCAAAATTAGGAGTCATTCTATTCAACGGCATCCTATAATCCATAATATCTGATAATCCGGCACAGAGCAGCAATCCACTCTGGATATTCACAGGGCCAGAAACCTGTGATCGGCTGTCTGAAGAGGCCATGCGTCCTCGTCAGTGTTTACTTGCACGCCATCTCCATTGTACCAGCAGTGCAGAGTATTTACACCTTTCTATCTCTTTCACTTAAATGGGACGAAAAGCTGTAATTACAATGTAGACAGTGTGCAGGTAAACATTGAAGAGGATGCAGCGCTAGATCGCATACCATGGATGATCAGCAGGGATGTTGGGAGTCGGACTCCCACCGATCTGGTATTGGGACACTGCACAACCCCTTTCAATATCATCCAGATCAAAACAGTGCTGGTTATTGTCTGCATCACTGGTGGTCTAAGTAATAAATGGACCAGTGTCTGTATTCGTGGTGGTCTAGGACAGTGAAGGGTTTAAAGACAGCAACTAGGGGTGATCTATGGGCAAAAGGTATTAGGAATTAGGGTATGCTCATATAGCATCCTTGGACAGCAGAAACTTGAAGCAAATTCGGTGCCAATAAGCTGTCTACATCTCAATGGGAGGCCACAACAGTGCAAAGAGAAGACGTGTCCTTTCTTGGTGCGCTTATGGCTATAAACCATGGCCACTTGAGTGGCAGCACATCCTTTGTTGAGAATTGAGAACGAGGCCTAATGTGACTATACCTGATGGTCTAGGATAGGAACAGGGTCATGCCCCTTCACTGTCCTAGACCACCAGGCCTCCTCCACTGAAACACAGTAAAAGTTATTTACCAAATTCTTTAATGCTTTTAGCTGAAAGTTGAAATTGGTCGAACAAGTCTGAACAGAATAGAAGAACTTATTGAAGGACAGTTCTTTACAGAAGCATTTGGGGAGATTAGACACCAAATTCCTTCGGTCTTTCCTCAACGTCTTTTTGAGCTGCTGCTCAAGCACTTCATGCAGGTAAAAGGTTTTTTGATTTTGCCTACATTGTTAAAGCCTACATATCATATGTTTCTTAGAGTCTGTGTGCTCATATTACCAGTGTGTAGACTGCATGAGAGGTAAAAGGTAGAAGCTTTGCCCACAGCTTAGCAGACAGATCAGACTGCAGAGTTTGTTTGTTGTCTGTTACCATGGAGACTCAGCTGTAGTAGCAAAATAGTAAATAAATTAATTAACTCCTATTGCAAAGTTGCTTCATTTTTCACTTTATATGCATTAGGACAATTAAACACGAATGAACATTAGTTAGAAATTCCGATAAATGCATGAAAAGCAATACTGTAAACATTTTATTAAAGCTAAACCAAAGCATCTTGCAACCATCCTCAAACAATTCTCTAGTTTTGTGCTTTTGTTTCATTTTGGGGACTAACAGGCTGGTATCCATATAGATTACTCTGGTTGATTCTGCCTCTCTTCATGTCTTATAATGACTCTGAGTCAACTACGGGAGTAGTAGCAGTTTAGCGGCTTCATAGTGTAACCTATCCACCAAAGCCCTTAGTGTTAGGGAGTTTAGAGTCTCCACCTCTGAAGATAAAGGCAGAACCAGGTAGCCCCCATAGATTCGGCTTCATAGTGTACCCTATCCACCAAAGCCCTTAGTGTTAGGGAGTTTAGAGTCTCCACCTCTGGAGATAAAGGCAGAACCAGGTAGCCCCTATAGATTCGGCTTCATAGTGTAACCTATCCACCAAAGCCCTTAGTGTTAGGGAGTTTAGAGTCTCCACCTCTGAAGATAAAGGCAGAGCCAGGTAGTGTCACGGCTGTATGTGAGCAACAAGAGCATACACAGTTAATAGAGCTACTGACCGGACCCAAACTAGGGAGGATAAAGGGTGACCCCTGTCAGACCCTCAAAGCTCTCCCTATGCTGCTAAAGCACATGCCCGGATCCAAATGGTGGAACGGGGCATGCCCACGTACCTAAGACTGGTTACCACTGTAACCCCTACAATAGTGGAAGGGGCACGGCCACTGGTGCCCTGCTCAGTATATGGAGGGAACTGTGGCCGCCTCAGATCCAGTCAGAAAATAAACAGGTACACAACAATGTCTGCACACTTAGCTGAAGGGGCTGCAGCCGCAGAGAAGACGGATCCAAAGACAGCTGGCAATATCCGGAGTGCTTGCTGCAGCAGAACACAGGTCCAGTGAAATGAAAGCTAACAAGTGAAGATACTCAAGCAAGAGCTACAACTCAAATGAGAACTATAATCCACAGCCTAGAAAGGAGGAGGGGTGATTTAAAGGGAGGGAAATCAAACGCAGAAGGAACAGCTGGGAGGACTCCTCCAAGCTCTAGTAGTGACATCATCACAGGGGTGGAGAAACAGAGCTGTGAGAACGTCTCAAAACTCTGGTAGTGACAGTACCCCCCCCCTCTACGGGTGGACTCCGGACACCCAGGACCCACCTTCTCAGGATGAGCCCTATGAAATGCCCTGATGAGGCGAGTGGCTTTAATGTCCGACACCGGAACCCACATCCTCTCCTCAGGACCATAACCCTTCCAATGAACGAGGTACTGAAGAGAACCACGGACAATGCGAGAGTCCACAATTCTGGAAACCTCAAACTCCAGATTGCCATCAACCAAAATTGGAGGAGGAGGTTACCGTGGGCTGGACATATGGTTTTAAGAGAGATCTGTGAAATACATTATGTATCTTCCAAACCCGTGGAAGACGGGAGGCAACAGGATTGATGACTGACAAGATTTTATAAGGCCCAATAAACTTGGGACCCAATTTCCAGGAGGGAACCTTCAGTTTAATATTTCTTGTAGACAACCACACCAGATCACCCACATTCAGGTCCGGACCAGGCACACGTCTCTTATCAGCCACACGCTTATACTTCTCACTCATCTTTCTAAGATTACTCTGAATCTTTTGCCAAATGGTAGACAAAGACGAGGAAAATCTCTCCTCCTCAGGTAAACCAGAAAGAGCCCCTCCCGAGAATGTCCCAAACTGCGGATGGAACCCATATGCACCAAAGAATGGTGACTTATCAGAAGATTCCTGACGACGGTTGTTCAGAGCAAACTCAGCCAGAGGGAGAAATGAACACCAATCCTCCTGGTTCTCTGCCACAAAACAGCGCAAATATGTCTCCAGATTCTGATTGACACATTCAGTCTGACCATTCGACTGCGGGTGAAAAGCAGAAGAGAAGGACAGCCGAACCCCCAGGCGAGAACAGAAAGCTTTCCAGAACCTGGACACAAACTGCATGCCTCTATCGGAAACAAATATCAGAGGGAATGCCGTGCAATTTAACAATATGGTCGACAAAAGCTTGCGCCAACGTTTTAGCATTGGGTAAACCAGGGAAAGGTACGAAATGAGCCATCTTGCTAAAACGGTCCACCACCACCAGGATCACCGACTTCCCTGAGGAACGAGGAAGATCCGTGATAAAGTCCATGGACAGGTGTGTCCAAGGACGGGAAGGTATGGGTAACGGGAGAAGGGAACCTGAAGGCCGTGAACGAGGGACCTTAGCGCGAGCGCACATCTCACAAGCAGCCACAAAACCCTCCACCAACTTACGAAGAGCCGGCCACCAAAATCTCCGAGCAATGAGATCTACCGTGGCTCTACTCCCGGGGTGACCAGCAAGAACAGTATCATGATGCTCCTTGAAGAGTTTGTGACGTAGCTCAGGAGGCACAAACAACTTCCCAGAAGGACAACGGGCAGGTGCCTCAGTCTGGGCAGCCTGGACCTCGGCCTCCAAATCGGAATATAGAGCAGAAACAACTACCCCCTCCGCCAAAATGGGACCCGGGTCCTCGGAGTTTCCTCCTCCCGGAAAACAGCGAGAGAGAGCATCAGCCTTCACATTTTTGATCCCAGGGCGGAATGTAACGACAAAATTGAATCTGGAGAAGAATAGAGACCATCTGGCCTGTCTCGGATTCATACGCCTGGCCGACTCCAAGTATGCCAGATTCTTATGGTCGGTAAAAACGGTGATAGGGTGCCTGGCCCCCTCCAACCAATGGCGCCATTCCTCGAAAGCCAACTTGATGGCCAACAACTCCCTATCTCCCACATCATAGTTTCTCTCTGCCGGGGAGAGTTTTTTAGAGAAAAAGGCACAGGGTCGCCATTTGGCAGGAGAAGGGCCTTGGGACAAAACCGCACCCACACCCACCTCGGAAGCATCCACCTCAACAATAAAAGGTAAGGAAACATCGGGATGCACCAAGACGGGAGCAGACGCAAAACTCTCTTTAATCTTAGAAAAAGCTGCAAGCGCCTCCTCCGACCAAGAGGAAAAATCCGCCCCCTTTTTTGTCATGTCAGTAAGGGGTTTGGCAACAGAGGAATAATTCAAAATGAACTTTCTGTAATAGTTCGCAAAACCCAGAAAGCGCATCAATGCCTTCTGATTCTCAGGAAGCTCCCACTCAAGTACAGCACGGACCTTCTCCGGATCCATGCGAAAACCCGAAGCAGAGAGGAGAAAACCCAGAAATTGAATCTCCGATACCATAAAAAGACATTTCTCCAGCTTGGCGTACAATTTATTTTCCCGCAGAATCTGCAGAACCTGAAAAAGATGATCCTGATGGGTCTGAACATCAGGGGAAAAAATCAAAATATCATCAAGATACACCAATACAAATTTCCCCATTAAATGGTAGAAAATACTATTAACAAAATGCTGAAAGACGGCCGGAGCATTCATCAGGCCGAAAGGCATAACGAGATTCTCGAAATGCCCGTTAGGAGTATTAAAGGCCGTTTTCCATTCATCCCCCTCTCTGACCCTGACCAGGTTGTACGCGCCTCTCAAATCCAATTTGGAAAAAACCTTGGCCCCAACAATTTGGTTGAAGAGGTCTGGGATCAGAGGAAGAGGATAGGGATCGCGAATCGTGATATGGTTCAGCTCCCTAAAATCTAGGCAAGGTCTCAGAGAGCCATCTTTTTTTTTTTTAACCAAAAAAAACCCTGCAACAGGTGATTTTGCGGGACGAATATGCCCCTTATCGAGACTCTCGGAGATATAGGTTCGCATTGCGATTCTTTCCGGTTGTGAGAGATTGTAGAGGCGTGCTTTTGGCAGCTTGGCGCCGGGAATGAGGTTAATGGGACAGTCAAACTCCCGGTGAGGAGGTAGCTCCTGAACACCGCTCTCGGAAAACACGTCCGAGAAATCAGAGAGAAATGATGGCACAGTTTTAGTAGACACCTCTGCAAAAGTCGCTGTGAGACAATTTTCTCTACAAAAGTCACTCCACTCATTTATTTGCCTTCCTTGCCAATTAATAGTGGGGTTATGTCTAGTGAGCCAGGGTAACCCCAAAACTAGAGGAGAAGGCAATCCGTTAAGGACAAAATAAGATATATCCTCCACATGAGGGGCACCTACAGCTAGCCGGATATTGTGAACAATGCCCTTCAGGGATCTCTGTGAGAGTGGAGCAGAGTCAATAGCAAAAACTGGTATATCCTTTTCTAATGTGCAAACCTGAAAACCATGCATGGCTACAAATTGAGTGTCAATAAGATTGACGGCCGCTCCACTATCGACAAAAATCTCACAAGAAATTACTTTGCTCTCTAGCGCCACCCTGGCAGACAGGAGAAAACGGGAACTGCAGGTCAGAGGAAAAGCATCAATTGCTACATCAACTTTGCCCAAAGTAGCAGATGAAGCAGAATTTGATGATTTACCTTTTGAGGTATTTCTCTTATTATTGCTCTTAGTACAGTTCAAGAATCTCCTAGACGGACAAACATTTGCCAAATGAGCTATGCCCCCACAACAAAAACACACCATACTCTGAGGACTAAATCCTCTTTTATCAGTGGCAAGCCGACCTAGCTGCATGGGCTCCTCCTCAGAGGGGACCGAGACAGGATGAGGCCTCTGCACACTGAATGAGTCCGCACCACTGCCCCTAGACTGACAATGGCTGGACAGAGAGGTCTCGTTTCTTTCTCTTAGACGCCTGTCAAGGCGTACCGCCAATGACATGGCAGACTCTAAGGACGTTGGTCTCTCATGGAAAGCAAACACATCTTTCAATCTCTCTGAGAGACCATGACAGAACTGACTCCGGAGTGCAGCATCATTCCAACCTGAATCAGCTGCCCATCTCCGAAATTCAGAACAATAAAGCTCCGCAGACAGTTTGTTCTGGCATAAAACACGTAAGTTAGATTCGGCCAGAGCAACACGATCCGGGTCATCATATATCTGCCCCAGGGCCACAAAAAATCTTTCCACGGATCGAAGGGAGGGATCCCCTGATGGCAGCGAAAAAGCCCAAGTCTGAGCATTACCCCTGAGCAGGGAGATGACAATCCTCACCCTCTGCTCTTCACTACCAGAGGAGTGGGGACACAAGCAAAAATGGAGTTTGCATGCCTCTCTGAAGCGAACAAAATTCTCACTGCCCCCGGAGAACATTTCCGGAAGTGAGACCTTTGGCTCGCAACAGACTCCATGAGCCGGAGCAGAGCCCAATGCTTGAAGCTGAGACATAGATTGACGGAGATCCGCTACTTCCAAAGAAAGACCCTGCATGCGGTCAACCAGGCCAGAAAGCGGATCCATGTCAAAAAGGACGGTTTTGGTGGATTATAATGTCACGGCTGTATGTGAGCAACAAGAGCATACACAGTTAATAGAGCTACTGACCGGACCCAAACTAGGGAGGATAAAGGGTGACCCCAGTCAGACCCTCAAAGCTCTCCCTATGCTGCTAAAGCACATGCCCGGATCCAAATGGTGGAACGGGGCATGCCCACGTACCTAAGACTGGTTACCACTGTAACCCCTACAATAGTGGAAGGGGCACGGCCACCGGTGCCCTGCTCAGTATATGGAGGGAACCGTGGCCGCCTCAGATCCAGTCAGAAAATAAACAGGTACACAACAATGTCTGCACACTTAGCTGAAGGGGCTGCAGCCGCAGAGAAGACGGATCCAAAGACAGCTGGCAATATCCGGAGTGCTTGCTGCAGCAGAACACAGGTCCAGTGAAATGAAAGCTAACAAGTGAAGATACTCAAGCAAGAGCTACAACTCAAATGAGAACTATAATCCACAGCCTAGAAAGGAGGAGGGGTGATTTAAAGGGAGGGAAATCAAACGCAGAAGGAACAGCTGGGAGGACTCCTCCAAGCTCTAGTAGTGACATCATCACAGGGGTGGAGAAACAGAGCTGTGAGAACGTCTCAAAACTCTGGTAGTGACAGGTAGCCCCCATAGATTCAGCTTCATAGTGTAACCTGTCCACCAAAGCCCTTAGTGTTAGGGAGTTTAGAGTCTCCACCTCTGGAGATAAAGGCAGAACCAGGTAGCCCCATAGATTCGGCTTCATAGTGTAACCTGTCCACCAAAGCCCTTAGTGTTAGGGAGTTTAGAGTCTCCACCCCCGAAGATAAAGGCAGAACCAGGTAGCCCCCATAGATTCGGCTTCATAGTGTAACCTATCCACCAAAGCCCTTAGTGTTAGGGAGTTTAGAGTCTCCACCTCTGGAGATAAAGGCAGAACCAGGTAGCCCCCATAGATTCGGCTTCATAGTGTAACCTGTCCACCAAAGCCCTTAGTGTTAGGGAGTTTAGAGTCTCCACCTCTGAAGATAAAGGCAGAACCAGGTAGCCCCCATAGATTCGGCTTCATAGTGTAACCTGTCCACCAAAGCCCTTATTGTTAGGGAGTTTAGAGTCTCCACCTCTGGAGATAAAGGCAGAACCAGGTAGCCCCCATAGATTCGGCTTCATAGTGTAACCTGTCCACCAAAGCCCTTAGTGTTAGGGAGTTTAGAGTCTCCACCTCTGAAGATAAAGGCAGAACCAGGTAGCCCCCATAGATTCGGCTTCATAATGTAACCTGTCCACCAAAGCCCTTAGTGTTAGGGAGTTTAGAGTCTCCACCTCTGGAGATAAAGGCAGAACCAGGTAGCCCCCATAGATTCGGCTTCATAGTGTAACCTATCCACCAAAGCCCTTAGTGTTAGGGAGTTTAGAGTCTCCACCTCTGGAGATAAAGGCAGAACCAGGTAGCCCCCATAGATTCGGCTTCATAGTGTAACCTGTCCACCAAAGCCCTTAGTGTTAGGGAGTTTA
The DNA here is from genome assembly GCF_905171765.1 of Bufo bufo. NCBI lineage: Eukaryota > Metazoa > Chordata > Amphibia > Anura > Bufonidae > Bufo > Bufo bufo. The sequence continues at coordinate 46,930 of NW_024401169.1, forward strand.
GAGTCTCCACCTCTGAAGATAAAGGCAGAACCAGGTAGCCCCCATAGATTCGGCTTCATAGTGTAACCTGTCCACCAAAGCCCTTAGTGTTAGGGAGTTTAGAGTCTCCACCTCTGGAGATAAAGGCAGAACCAGGTAGCCCCCATAGATTCGGCTTCATAGTGTAACCTATCCACCAAAGCCCTTAGTGTTAGGGAGTTTAGAGTCTCCACCTCTGGAGATAAAGGCAGAACCAGGTAGCCCCCATAGATTCGGCTTCATAGTGTAACCTATCCACCAAAGCCCTTAGTGTTAGGGAGTTTAGAGTCTCCACCTCTGGAGATAAAGGCAGAACCAGGTAGCCCCCATAGATTCGGCTTCATAGTGTAACCTATCCACCAAAGCCCTTAGTGTTAGGGAGTTTAGAGTCTCCACCTCTGAAGATAAATGCAGAACCAGGGAGCCCCCATAGATTCGGCTTCATAGTGTAACCTGTCCACCAAAGCCCTTAGTGTTAGGGAGTTTAGAGTCTCCACCTCTGAAGATAAAGGCAGAACCAGGTAGCCCCTATAGATTCGGCTTCATAGTGTAACCTGTCCACCAAAGCCCTTAGTGTTAGGGAGTTTAGAGTCTCCACCTCTGAAGATAAAGGCAGAACCAGGGAGCCCCCATAGATTGTGGTTTTGGTTGAAGCATTGCTTACTCTTTATCAAAGGGGTTTCCCGGGAATAAAATATGTCAGCTATTCTCAGGATAGGCCACCAATGTCAGATGTTTAGAGGTTCAACTCTCGGCACCGATCAGCTGTTGGAAGGGGTTGCAACACTTGTGCGAGTGCTGTGACCCTTCCTCATTGAGGAGCGTCCCGTCCGCCGGTCATGTGGCCCCAATCCCAGCCACTAGACATTGTACGGCCCTGTCCTTGGTATACTATGGAGAGGACACAGCACCCAGATGAGCACTGCTGGTGCTAGGCGTCGGTTCAGATATTAAAGGGGTCCTCTCACTACAGTAAGTGGAGAAAGTGAATACAATCCACTTAGTGATATACTGTGATTGTCCATATTGCTTCCTTTGCAGGCTTGATTCATTTCTCCATCACATTATACACGGCTTGTTTCCATGGTTACAGACCACCCTGCAATCCATCAGTGATGGTCGTGCTTGCACTAGCCTATGTGAGCTTCCATGGACAGACCTAATTGCGGATGCAATTAGGGGGTGACATGGTGTCCTGATACCGTTTAATTGCATACGTGTTTCTTACCTGGTGCAGTCTGATCTTCATGAGGGACCCATCTCCAACGGTCCAGGCATGTGAGTACCTAGAGAAGAGAGCGGTTGTCGGTTATCTGCGCATTTCCTGAGCGGGGGCAGAGAAGAAAACCCCATCCGCCCCTCCCTAAATGATTTGTCACGGTGTTTAGTATGGGGTAAATAGTCACTTGTAAGTGGACGATATGATTTATTATTATTCTAAGTTATATTAATGATGGTAACATTCCGAACACCGCGGCCGATTATTTCCATACAAATAAAGTAGTTCCATGATATTTTGGTGTTGTCTTTATGGGCTGATTTATGGGACTTATGACACCACGGTCCCGGCCACCTATAGTGTACAAGCACGACCACCGCCGATTGGAAACGAGCAGCGTAGGATTGTAACGTCAAGTGAATTAGAAAGATTTGGGAATGAATAAGCTTACGCGGGCTACGTACTAAGCGATAAAATCTACGATCACACAGAGAATTCACCTACTGATCACATACAATGAGACTTTGTCCATCACGCTATGGGTTTCTCTCTCTAACCCACTTCATTACAATGGAAACGTATAAACTACTACACAGAGTATTAAACAGAATTAAAGGGGAGAAGCAATCAGCCAGCGAAGGAAGCAATATGGATAATAACAATACATTAGGAAGTGCCTTGTATGAACTTCCTCTAAGTCATAAATAAGTGAGAGGACCCCTTTAAGACTTTGTAAATGATGAGAAAACAGTATGTGATGTAAATACTGTGGCATTCAGATCGCTGGTATTTTGTAGTATTGTTTTATTTTGGCCTTTTCTTTGCTTTTAGGGGAATGTAGAAATCCACAACTTTGGTCAGTTATTAGACATATTTTCCGGCACTGTGCGTTCTCGTCCTCCATGGGAATCCAGTCATATGGTACAGTACTACCTTAATGCTCTTCAGTGTCCAGTGTGCAAGAAGGGGACCTGGGCCTTCATCGAAACTCTTATAAAGTAAGTCGCACTGGAACTCCTAAGAGTAGGTGTAAGAAACATGTCTGACATATTTACACCTGATCCAATTTCACAGAGACAGCGATTCCTTCACAAACGTCTCCGTACAGCATTAAAATGTATTGGCTCTGTGGAGACAAACTTCCTTCCACCCAAAGTCGCATTCGGCATTCAATTCTGCTTCTTTAAAAACATTTAAAATTAGGAATCCAAAGTCGGGTTTGATACCGAAGATTCGAATTTTAAATGTTTTTAAAAAGGCAGAAATTAAAACCGAATTAATTCACCGAAGTCTCGCGCGGAGCCAATATATTTTAATGCTGTACGGAGAAAGTATTAAAATAGAAGTTTTTGAGCGTATTTCGAGTAGTAACATGTCCTATGTCTACATCAGTTAGGATTGAGATGTGATCATGTCCGACTCTACCTCCTTTTCTGGTCTGATTGATGATGCGTGATAAGTCAGGTCTGCCGAGCCGTATACCAGTCATCACTTCCTGTCATATATCGGAATCTCGATGTAATTGCACTGCTCCTTCTTCCTGACCATCAATTGTTTATATATCCATTTGCTCTTTGTGACAAATAAAGAGACTGATGAGAAGCTTGATTCGGCCAAAGACCACGGACAGACTTACATGGGGTCTGTCTGTTCTCCCACATAGCACTGCAGCTTGCACTCTTCTTACAGTTAAAATATACAAACTCCCCAACCCCCAAAAAAGGAAGAGGGTCATCATTATCTGATGGGTGGGGGTCTGACTGAGCCCCAACGAGCACTGCGGCTTCCTCGCAGCATACCATGCACAGCATCGGACATTGTATAGCCGGTCCTATCACCTGAATGGCCGTGAGCGGCAAGTAGGTCATGTGACCCATAAACGGGACATCAATGGCCTAGGAAGAGACGGCAGTATTAAATGGATCATAGCAACCACATTAGACAGCTGATCGGCCAAGTCGGACCCCCACCGATCAGCTATGGATGACCTATCCTGAGGGGTTCTCCAGGAATGATTTTAAATTCCCACCAGCAACCTTTCCTACAATGGGAGCAGGACTGGTTGCCTGTCTAGGTGGTGAGGGAACGTAGGCTCTGTCCATGATGGCATATTGTAGGCAGGATCTATTGTGTGTAGTGAGCCCCCCCTATCATAAAGGCCGAGGCTAGACGATACATCTGCCTCATAGTTACACTGCCCCGTTCATGTCACTTATGTGTTTTGTCCACATGAGCCAAATATCTGTCCACAAGAAGCTTTAGACCAATTCTAAGTCTAATCCAGGGATGCCCACCCTGCGGCCCTCCAGCTGTTGCAAAACTACAACTCCCAGCATGCCCAGACAGCTGTCAGCCTACAGCAGGGCATGGTGGGAGTTGTAGTCTTACAACAGCTGGAGGGCCGCAGGGTGGGCATCCCCGGTCTAATCCTTCCCACTTTGTTCTCGATGATGGAACTGGAAACGTTGGTAAAAAAAAAAAAACTGGAAACTGGAAACGTTGGTAAAAAAAAAAAAATAAATTTGAAGAATAAAATTGTGTCAAAGGAGATGCCGCTAAGGTGGCATGTTCAGCGTGGTCAATGTGGACCACATTGTCTCTGGGAGGACTTGTGGAAGAGATGATGTTGTTCTGCTAAATTCCTCCCGCTGACGGTACAGCGTGAAGGGGCTGAACATCCAGGAGATGGAAACATTTGCTGTTTTATTGTAGGAGTTTTCTGGAGGACAGATTCTGCTTGTGCCATGAAACATCCGATCTGAAAATTGATTGTCACAAAAGGAGGAAAATTGTTGCAACAATACTAAAATTCCTGTCAAATGTTATGCAAGAAGAAGCCAAAGCACTAAGTAAAAAGTGAGTTTATTATCCTGATTTGTAACTTTATTACTGCTCCTATCAACGCATCTTTTTTGTTATTCAAGAAATTTATAGTTTTTTTATTTTATTTTCACAGATAGTAATATTGATCAAATGAGTATTAGGGATGAACGACTAGTACACTTCAGAAAATTACAAAATGTTCTTTTTCCTGTATTTTTTATCCTCTGTTTTTAATTATAATTTCCAGATTAAATGTTTGCTTTAAAGGGGTTCTCCCATGACGGATGTAAAAAATGAAAATCAGCCGCCATATAGAACATGACCATCTCTTTCTACCAAAGCTAGAACCCGCTCACATGGATCCAGAGATCGGCCCAATCATTGCTCCAGGGGGCGTTTCCTTTCTCAGGGCTGTGGCCTTTCTGCTGCAGCTGGTGGCAGCTGAGAGAGGGAACTGACCATGTCCGTCCACCTCATTTAGGTGAACAGAGAAATGAGATAAAGAGCAACCAGCAGGTGGTGCTATACAGATAGGTTTCATTAAATAATACATTAAAGAGGACCTTTCATCGGTCCAAACATTGTGAACTAAGTGTCATGATCTGTACAGCGGCCCCCGGGGATCTCCCTGCACTTACTATCATCCCTGGGCGCCGCTCCGTTCTCCCGCTATGTCCTCCCGTATGTTCGGGGACTTGGTTATAGTAGGCGGAGTCTGCCCTTGTTCTCCTGGGCGTCTCCTTCTCCTAGGCTGTAGCGTTGGCCAATCGCATCGCAGAGCTCACAGCCTGGGAGAAGAAACCTCCTACAGCCTAGGACAGTGATGGTGAACCTTTTAGAGACCGAGTGCCCAAACTGAAACCCAAAGCCCACTTATTTATCGCCAAGTGCCATCTTCCATGTATCATTTAGCGATAATAGCCTGCCTACATTCAATGCACTGCCTGTGCCATTCATAGTACGCACTGCGCTGATGAAGGACAGGAAAAATCAAAGGCATATTAGTACACCAAAGACTTTTTCAAGGGTGCGGGTGCCCACAGAGAGGGCTCCAAGTGCCGCATCTGGCACCCATGCCATAGGTTCGCCAACTCTGGCCCAGGAGAAGGAGACGCCCAGCAGAACAAGGGCAGACTCCGCCCACTATAACCAAGTCCCCTAAGTCTCCGCCTACTATAACCAAGTCCCCTAAGTCTCCGCCTACTATAACCAAGTCCCCTAAGACTCAGCCTACTATAACCAAGTCCCCTAAGACTCCGCCTACTATAACCAAGTCCCCTAAGTCTCCGCCTACTATAACCAAGTCCCCTAAGTCTCCGCCTACTATAACCAAGTTCCCTAAGTCTCCGCCTACTATAACCAAGTCCCCTAAGACTCCGCCTACTATAACCAAGTCCCCTAAGACTCCGCCTACTATAACCAAGTCCCCTAAGTCTCCACCTACTATAACCAAGTCCCCTAAGTCTCCGCCTACTATAACCAAGTCCCCTAAGACTCCGCCTACTATAACCAATTCCCCTAAGTCTCCACCTACTATAACCAAGTCCCCTAAGACTCCGCCTACTATAACCAAGTCCCCTAAGACTCCGCCTACTATAACTAAGTCTCCGCCTACTATAACCAAGTCCCCTAAGACTCCGCCTACTATAACCAAGTCCACTAAGACTCCGCCTACTATAACCAAGTCCCCTAAGTCTCCGCCTACTATAACCAAGTCCCCTAAGTCTTCGCCTACTATAACCAAGTCCCCTAAGACTCCGCCTACTATAACCAAGTCCCCTAAGACTCCGCCTACTATAACCAAGTCCCCTAAGTCTCCGCCTACTATAACCAAGTCCCCTAAGTCTCCGCCTACTATAACCAAGTCCCCTAAGACTCCGCCTACTATAACCAAGTCCCCTAAGACTCCGCCTACTATAACCAAGTCCCCTAAGTCTCCGCCTACTATAACCAAGTCCCCTAAGTCTCCGCCTACTATAACCAAGTCCCCTAAGACTCCGCCTACTATAACCAAGTCCCCTTAGTCTCCGCCTACTATAACCAAGTCCCCTAAGTCTCTGCCTACTATAACCAAGTCCCCTAAGTCTCCGCCTACTATAACCAAGTCCCCTAAGTCTCCACCTACTATAACCAAGTCCCCCAAGTCTCCGCCTACTATAACCAAGTCCCCGCCTACTATAACCAAGTGTCATGGTCTTACCTGCTTGCTGCTCTCCTTCGTTTGACATGTGCTGGCGGCCATCTTGGGTTCTGGGTTTCTTGTAGCCTTCCACCCTGCGGCTCCTCCTTCCCCTGGGAGGAGCTGGATGCCTAGCTCATATATATAGGAGGTCTGTGGCTTCAGTTCCTTGCTTGGTCCTCCTGTGTTCACATGCTTCTAGACTGCTGCTGCTTCTGGTTCCTGATCCTGGCTTCGTCTGACTACCCTGCTGGTTCCTGATCCTGGCTTTGTCTGACTACCCTGCTGGTTCCTGATCCTGGCTTCGTCTGACTACCCTGCTGGTTCCTGATCCTGGCTTCGTCTGACTACCCTGCTGGTTCCTGATCCTGGCTTCGTCTGACTACCCTGCTGGTTCCTGATCCTGGCTTCGTCTGACTACCCTTCTGGTTCCTGACCTCTGGCTTCGCATAGACTCTGCTCGGTTTCACCATCCGTTTGGACTTTTGCTTTACAGCTTTATTTTCAATAAAGCCTTCTTATTTTCACTTATCTCTTGTTGTACGTCTGGTTCATGGTTCCGTGACATTAGGACCAAGCCATGAATTCTGACGGTACAGGGCCATCCTCGCTACCCACGCTGGTTGCCAGACTTGATCAGCAGGATCACCTGTTGGGTCGGTTCGCTGTGGCGTTGCAAACCCTGCTTGAACGCACGGCTCATTTCGCTCCCGTTGCCGATGGGTCGGTTGTCGCTCCTGGGCTCGCTCCTACTGCCGCTCCGGTTGTTGCGCCAGAGTCTACCCCGACACCTGTTGTTGCGCCTGCGGTGTTTCGGGGTATGACCGGTTCTGCCCCTCTTCCACAGCGCTTTGGGGGAGAGCCAACTCAGTGCCGAGGTTTCCTTAACCAGGTGGGCATTTATTTCGAGTTGCTGCCACATGCCTTTCCCACTGAGAGATCAAAGGTGGGCTTCTTGATCTCGCTGCTCTCGGACAAGGCCTTGGCCTGGGCCAGCCCTTTATGGGAGAACAACAATCCGGTGGTTGTCGAGTTTTCTGGTTTTGTTGCTTCTCTTCGGAAGGTATTCGATGTGCCGGCTCGTGCTGCCTCTGCTGCGAAGCTCCTTATGTCCATCAGACAGGGTTCACGATCCGTAGCTGAATACGCCATTGAGTTTCGTACCCTGGCAGCAGAGGTGGGCTGGAATAATGAGGCTCTGGTCGCTGCTTTCTCTCATGGTCTCTCGGATGCCTTGAAGGATGAGGTTGCAGCTAAGGACCTACCAGTTGAGCTCGAGTCTCTTATTTCTTTCCTGATTTTGATTGACACCAGACTCAGGGAGAGACCTTCCTTTAAGGAGAACCTGCGGAGGTCTTCTAACAGATTGGTGCCTACGTTTGCTGTCCCACCCGTGCCTCCCTATCCTCCCACGCCTCCTGGGGATGACTTGTCTGGGGGTGAACCCATGCAGCTGGGGTTTGCTCGCCTGTCCGAGGAAGAGAGGGCACTCCGGAGACGCGAGGGCCGATGCATGTACTGTGGTCTCGGTGGGCATTTTCGGTTGGCATGTCCGAACCGTCCGGGAAACGCTCGTACCCTGAGATCCTGTCGGGGGCAGATCTTGGGTGGAGTCTCCTCGTCCCCGGTTTCCCGTGTTGACAAACCACTGATCACTGTTGTCCTCTCCTGGGTCGGGGGCTCGGTGACGACCCAGGCGTTGGTGGACTCTGGTGCTGGTGGTTTGTTCATTGATAGTGTGTTCGCTGCCGCCAATTCCATTCCTCTGCAGGCTCGAGGTTCCCCACTGGCTCTTGAGGCGATAGACGGCAGACCCCTTCTGCCGCCACACGTGACTCATGAGACCCTTCCAGTGGGGATAGCCATTGGTGCCGCTCACAGAGAGTCGGTCTGCCTCCAGGTTATTTCGTCTCCACACTACTCGGTGGTCTTGGGGTACCCCTGGCTCCAGAAGCATAATCCGACTTTCGATTGGAGATCGGTCGAGATCCTCTCGTGGTCACCGCAGTGTGGGGCTAGTTGCATCCATGGGTCTGTCAAGTTGCTGTGTACTTCCTCGGACTCTCTGTTGCCTCCTGAATACGAGGAGTACCGGGATGTATTCGATAAGGTGCGCGCGGTTGCCCTACCTCCGCACCGCCCATACGATTGTGCCATAGAGTTACAATCTGGTGCCGTTCCTCCTCGTGGCAAAGTCTATCCACTGTCGGTAGCGGAGAATGAGGCCATGGAGGAGTACGTGAGGGAGGCGCTTTCACGCGGACACATTCGCAAATCTTCGTCCCCGGCAGGGGCTGGATTTTTCTTTGTGAAAAAGAAGGGCGGAGAGTTGAGGCCTTGCATCGATTACAGGGGTCTCAATCGCATCACGATCAAGAACGCTTACCCGATACCCTTGATTTCCGAGCTGTTCGATCGCCTTAAAGGGGCCACGGTCTTTACCAAACTCGACCTGAGGGCGGCATATAACCTGGTAAGGATCAAGGCGGGCGATGAGTGGAAGACCGCGTTTAACACCAGGACCGGTCATTACGAATCCTTGGTTATGCCCTTTGGGTTGTGCAATGCGCCCGCAGTCTTTCAGGAATTCATCAACGATGTTTTCCGTGACCTGTTGCAGCAGTGTGTGGTAGTCTATTTGGATGACATCTTGGTATATTCTGAATCCATGGAGGCCCACATTCTGGATGTCAGACGAGTGTTGCAACGGTTACGAGAGAACAAGCTGTTCGGTAAGCTTGAGAAATGCGAATTTCACCGATCCCAGGTAACCTTCTTAGGTTACATCATTTCCGCTGAGGGGTTCTCCATGGATCCTGAGAAGGTTTCGGCTGTCTTACAGTGGCCCCAGCCCAGTGGTCTTCGTTCCCTGCAGCGCTTTTTGGGCTTCGCCAATTATTATCGGAAGTTCATCAGGGACTTTTCCATGCTGGCCAAGCCTCTCACGGATCTGACCAGGAAGGGCAGTAATTCCCAGGTCTGGCCGCTCGAGGCCATCCGAGCTTTTGAGGCCCTAAAGTCCGCCTTTGTGTCGGCTCCGATTCTGTCGCATCCCAACCCTGGGTTGCCCTTTGTCCTCGAGGTGGACGCGTCTGAGACGGGAGTAGGCGCCCTTCTGTCTCAGCGTAGAACACCAGAGGGTCCTCTGCTTCCTTGTGGGTTTTACTCCCGGAAACTGTCTTCCGCGGAGTGCAACTATCAGATTGGTGACAGGGAGTTATTGGCCATCGTGCAGGCCCTTAAAGAATGGAGGCACTTGCTCGAGGGTTCGGTGGTTCCGGTTCTCATCCTGACGGACCACAAGAATCTGACCTACCTTTCTGAGGCCAAGAGATTGACACCACGTCAGGCCAGATGGGCTCTGTTCTTGTCACGTTTTAATTACGTGGTCTCCTACCTACCCGGTTCCAAGAACATCAGGGCGGATGCCTTATCACGGCAGTACTCCGAGCTGTCCAGGGAGGAGTCGATTCCGACTTCGGTCATACCTCCGAATCAGATCCTGGCCGCCATTCGCACCAGCCTGACCTCTCCCCTGGGTGAGCAGATTTTGGCGGCTCAATCTGGTGCTCCCTCTGGGAGACCCAACGGCAGATGTTTTGTGCCTGAGGAGTTGCGCACTCGGTTGTTGCGAACCTACCATAACTCCAAGACCGCGGGGCATCCTGGAAAGAATCAGCTGTCCTGGGCTGTTTCACGTCTGTTCTGGTGGCCTTCCCTACGTTCCGACATCGCCGCATATGTAGCGGCATGCTCCGTTTGTGCCCAGAGTAAGTCCCCTCGGCACCTTCCGTTGGGCCTTCTGCAACCCATAGCCACCGGGGAGCGCCCATGGTCACACCTGGGGATGGATTTCATTGTGGACCTCCCTGCATCCCGAGGCCATACGGTCATTCTCATGATTGTGGATCGGTTTTCCAAAATGTGCCACTGTGTTCCTCTCAAGAAGTTACCCTCTGCACAAGAGTTGGCCACGATTTTTGCCAGGGAGGTCTTCCAGTTGCACGGTTTGCCTAAGGAGATTGTGTCGGATCGGGGGAGTCAGTTTGTGTCCAGGTTCTGGCGCGCCTTTTGCTCCCAGTTGGGGATTCATCTCTCCTTCTCCTCGGCCTACCACTCTCAGTCCAATGGGGCCGCAGAACGATCCAATAAGGCCTTGGAGCAATTCCTTCGTTGCTATGTCTCCGATCACCAAGACAATTGGGTTGACCTCCTGCCTTGGGCTGAGTTTGCCAGGAACACGGCGGTGAACTCTTCCTCTGGGACGTCTCCCTTCATGGCCAATTATGGGTTCCAACCTGCCGTGTTACCGGAGGTATTCTCTCCCCAGGATATTCCGGCTGTGGAGGATCACCTTTCCGTCCTACGTGCTTCTTGGGTACAGATCCAGAAGTCCCTTGAGGTCTCTGCGCAGCGCCAGAGACTCCAGGCTGATCGCAGACGAGCGCCTGCTCCTTCCTACCAGGTCGGAGACCGTGTATGGTTGTCCACCCGCAACCTCAAACTTCGAGTGCCCACTCCCAAGCTGGCGCCTCGCTTTGTTGGTCCCTTCCGAGTGCTTCGCAGGGTAAACCCGGTAGCCTATGCCCTTGCGCTTCCTCCTGGCATGCGGATCTCCAACGTGTTTCATGTCTCCCTGTTGAAGCCACTGGTGTGTAATCGTTTCACTTCCTCGGTTCCTCGGCCTCGTCCGGTCCAAGTGGGCAATCGTGAGGAATATGAGGTGAGCAATATCCTGGACTCACGCCTGGTCCGCGGTCGGTTGCAGTTTTTGGTCCATTGGCGTGGTTATGGTCCAGAGGAGCGTTCCTGGGTTCCCTCCGCAGATGTCCATGCTCCGGCCTTGCTCCGAGCCTTCCACGCACGCTTCCCTCAGAAACCGTTTTGTGCTCCGCGGAGGAGGGGCCCTTGAGGGGGAGGTACTGTCATGGTCTTACCTGCTTGCTGCTCTCCTTCGTTTGACATGTGCTGGCGGCCATCTTGGGTTCTGGGTTTCTTGTAGCCTTCCACCCTGCGGCTCCTCCTTCCCCTGGGAGGAGCTGGATGCCTAGCTCATATATATAGGAGGTCTGTGGCTTCAGTTCCTTGCTTGGTCCTCCTGTGTTCACATGCTTCTAGACTGCTGCTGCTTCTGGTTCCTGATCCTGGCTTCGTCTGACTACCCTGCTGGTTCCTGATCCTGGCTTCGTCTGACTACCCTGCTGGTTCCTGATCCTGGCTTCGTCTGACTACCCTGCTGGTTCCTGATCCTGGCTTCGTCTGACTACCCTGCTGGTTCCTGATCCTGGCTTCGTCTGACTACCCTGCTGGTTCCTGATCCTGGCTTCGTCTGACTACCCTTCTGGTTCCTGACCTCTGGCTTCGCATAGACTCTGCTCGGTTTCACCATCCGTTTGGACTTTTGCTTTACAGCTTTATTTTCAATAAAGCCTTCTTATTTTCACTTATCTCTTGTTGTACGTCTGGTTCATGGTTCCGTGACACCAAGTCCCCTAAGACTCCGTCTACTATAACCAAGTCCCCTAAGACTCCGCCTACTATAACCAATTCCCCTAAGTCTCCACCTACTATAACCAAGTTCCCTAAGTCTCCGCCTACTATAACCAAGTCCCCTAAGACTCCGCCTACTATAACCAAGTCCCCTAAGTCTCCGCCTACTATGACCAAGTCCCCTAAGACTCCGTCTACTATAACCAAGTCCCCTAAGACTCCGCCTACTATAACCAATTCCCCTAAGTCTCCACCTACTATAACCAAGTTCCCTAAGTCTCCGCCTACTATAACCAAGTCCCCTAAGACTCCGCCTACTATAACCAAGTCCCCTAAGTCTCCGCCTACTATAACCAAGTCCCCTAAGACTCCGCCTACTATAACCAAGTCCCCTAAGACTCCGCCTACTATAACCAAGTCCCCTAAGTCTCCGCCTACTATAACCAAGTCCCCTAAGACTCCGCCTACTATAACCAAGTCCCCTAAGTCTCCGCCTACTATAACCAAGTCCCCTAAGTCTCCGCCTACTATGACCAAGTCCCCTAAGTCTCCGCCTACTATAACCAAGTCCCCTAAGACTCCGCCTACTATAACCAATTCCCTTAAGTCTCCACCTACTATAACCAAGTTCCCTAAGACTCCGTCTACTATAACCAAGTTCCCTAAGTCTCCGCCTACTATAACCAGTCCCCTAAGACTCCGCCTACTATAACCAAGTCCCCTAAGTCTCCGCCTACTATAACCAAGTCCCCGAACATACCGGAGGACATAGCAGGAGAACGGAGCGGCGCCCAGGGATGATAGTAAGTGCAGGGAGATCCCCGGGCGCCGCTGTACAGATCATGACACTTAGTTCACAATGTTTGGACCGATGAAAGGTCCTCTTTAACTCTTTTTTATTACATGCATTCTCAAACGTCTTCAGATCCAGGTACTGGTTAGAAAACTGTTGAATATTTTTGGTGGTACAACCCCTTCCAGAAAGAGCTCTATTGATGTCGATGCCATTCGCTTCTCCTTCTTTAGCTTGTGGAGGAGGACCAGATAAGGTAGGTCCCCTCTCCACTGCTCCGTCACCAGCCGGAATTACTATAGGTGACATAATGGGACTATGGAATAGTCTCTCCCTTGTGGTGTTTATCTAATTAACCAGTTCTGGACCAGATCCATTCTGATGCCTTTGACAGATACCTGTGACATTGCGGAGATGTGTAGCCGGTCTGTACTGTCCAAGGGCATGTCTGCTGCTCCATTCAAAGGGGGGCTGCAGGGGCCCGAGCACTTAGAGCCCTGCTGATCAGACACTGAGGGGTCATTTATTAGGACCAGCGTTAATAACTCCTATAGCCTGCTGTTGTAGAGGCGCCAGCGTCTACATAACTTCATCCAGCGCCCGTCTTCATTACTGTCTTACATCAGACATAGATAATGATGAGACAGGGCTGCCCGCCCGCCCGTGCCACGCCCGCTTTTTAGACCTGGCGTGCGTGGGGAAAAGTCGCAGATTGTGTATTTATTTATAGTACATGACCCCCTTATTCCCTATCTTGTAACCATGGGGCATTCCCTTAAAGGGGTTGTCTCATTTCAGCCAATGGCATGTACCATGTAGAGAAGGTTTATACAAACCACTTCCTAATGTATTGTGATTGTCCATGTTGCTTCCTTTGCTGGCTGGAGTCATTTGTCCATCACATTATACACGGCTTGTTTCCATGGTTACGACCACCCTGTAATCCAGTAGCAGTGGTCACACAGAAAAAGCGCCAGCCTATGTGCGCTCCTATGGTCCCAGCCACCAGAGAGGTGCAAGAACGGCCACCACTGACGGATTACACAGTGGTCGTGACCATGGAAACGAGCCGTGTATAATGTGATGGGAGAAGGACTCCAGCCAGCAAAGGAAGCAACATGGACAATCACAATGCATTAGGAAGTGGCTTGTAGTAACTTTCTCTCCATGATGAATGCCACTCGCTGCAGGGACTCGGCCTCTTTAATCCTGGATTTCCCTTCCTCCTCAGTTACAAGAAGGATTCATTATCTTGAAGCAATTCTCCGGTGTTTTATTCAGACGCTCAGTCCTCCTATGGCTTTGTCTCGCTGGGGCTTAAAGGGAATCATTCGCTAAGTTAGAGTACGGCTACTTTCACACTAGCGGCACGGTCCTCCGGCGGGCTGTTCTGTCGGGTGACCGCGCGCCCCCCGGACTGCCGCTAGTGACCGTGCGCCCCCGGACTGCCGCTAGTGACCGTGCGCCCCCGGACTGCCGCTAGTGACCGTGCGCCCCCGGACTGCCCCTCCGTCCCCATTGACTATAATGGGGGCGCACGGCGAGAGGCTGCCGAAATAAAACTACGACATGTCCGACATTTATTCCGACAGCTTCTCGCCGTGCGCTGCACCACCCCCTATTATAGTCAATGGGGACGGAGCGGCAGTCCGGGGGCGCACGGTCACTTGCGGCAGGACGGATCCGGCAGCCTGCCGGAGGACCGCGCTGTATAGTGACCGTGAGTCCAATCATATCGTTTTATCTTCATACTCCCTTCCATTCTGACGCTGGGTTCCCAAAAACCAGCAATAAAATGCATTGAGAGGACTCCTGAGCTCATGTACGTGATGGAGAGGACTCGAAAAGGAGTCAGAACCAATGACACCATACACCGCGGACTCAGAACCAATGACACCGTACACCGCGGACTCAGAACCAATGACACCGTACACCGCGGACTCAGAACCAATGACACCGTACACCGCGGACTCAGAACCAATGACACCATACACCGCGGACTCAGAACCAATGACACCATACACCGCGGACTCGGAACCAATGACACCATACACCGCGGACTCGGAACCAATGACACCGTACACCGCGGACTCGGAACCAATGACACCGTACACCGCGGACTCGGAACCAATGACACCTTACACCGCGGACTCGGAACCAATGACACCTTACACCGCGGACTCGGAACCAATGACACCATACACCGCGGACTCAGAACCAATGACACCGTACACCGCGGACTCAGAACCAATGACACCGTACACCGCGGACTCAGAACCAATGACACCGTACACCGCGGACTCAGAACCAATGACACCATACACCGCGGACTCAGAACCAATGACACCGTACACCGCGGACTCAGAACCAATGACACCGTACACCGCGGACTCAGAACCAATGACACCGTACACCGCGGACTCAGAACCAATGACACCGTACACCGCGGACTCAGAACCAATGACACTGTACACCGCGGACTCAGAACCAATGACACCGTACACCGCGGACTCAGAACCAATGACACCTTACACCGCGGACTCGGAACCAATGACACCTTACACCGCGGACTCGGAACCAATGACACCATACACCGCGGACTCGGAACCAATGACACCTTACACCGCGGACTCGGAACCAATGACACCATACACCGCGGACTCAGAACCAATGACACTATACACCGCGGACTCAGAACCAATGACACTATACACCGCGGACTCAGAACCAATGACACTATACACCGCGGACTCAGAACCAATGACACTATACACCGCGGACTCAGAACCAATGACACCGTACACCGCGGACTCAGAACCAATGACACCGTACACCGCGGACTCAGAACCAATGACACCATACACCGCGGACTCGGAACCAATGACACCATACACCGCGGACTCGGAACCAATGACACCGTACACCGCGGACTCGGAACCAATGACACCGTACACCGCGGACTCAGAACCAATGACACCGTACACCGCGGACTATTTAAAAATATTGAGACGTTCTGTCATGAAGGGTTAACTGTTTCTCTAGCTGTGGGAATGGCACTTTCACTTTGTGCCCATCATCTAATAAACCTTAACCCTAAATTACAAAGAGGTCATAAACGCTTATTTAAGCCACATTCTTATCAGTAAGATAAGGACTGAGCTAAAATGATCATTTATAATGTCAGAGATCAGAGCTGAGGAGCCGTCAGCTGAGCTCCTTGACGGAACAGTGAAAATTCACATCCTGCTACTAGAGAAACTCAAGGCTGTGCAAAGACAAGGGTTACAGTTTTAAAATAAAGCCCAACATGATTTTTAGCACAAAATGAGTAAAATGAGTAAAAGTACAAGGGGAGGATGTTCTGGAGACCCACATGCACCTGTCAGGAAGTAAATCTACCACCTACCATCACATCCATATACTGATTGGCTTTGCTGGATTCTAACTGATACATTTCTGGGGGGAAAGGAGCACAATTCTCCAGAGCGTATAATGGGGTCCTAAAGCCTGCTAATGTGTTAAATCTTAATTCATACATTTTAATTTTGAGATAAACCAGCAACCACGATATAATCAACAGATACACTGGGCCCAATATTCCGTTTATTGAATAATACTATGTGCTGCCATATGATAATGGGCGCTAGGCACAATAAAAAAAATCAAAAACATACACAATCGTGACAATAAAATCGATAACTATTTGATATAAAATCATAGGATAAAATTGCCCGACTGTGGAAGGGGTTATCCAATACCCCGAAACGCGTCTGCTTCAAACCCCCCCAAAGGATCACTTACTAAGCACAATGGAATATTGACATAAGAAACTGCCCGTCTAAATACTGTCTGCTACGCAAGAGGCGATTCAAAGCTTGATGAAGCAAATATCGAAGTCCACGTGCAAACAAGCCGCCGGCGTGGGGAATTCAGACGGAAGTAATTCGCACAACTCGTAAGACTACGGTCGAATACATTGAAAGACCAACGTCTAGAGCAGGGCTGACCAACCTGCGGCTCTCCAGCTGTTGTAAAACTACAACTCCCACCATTCCCTGCTGTAGGAAGACTGGGCATGCTTGGAGTTGTAGTTTTGCAACAGCTGGAGAGCCGCAGGTTGGCCAGCCCTGGTCTAGAGCATCGCATGGGCATTTGTCACATCGAATGGTAAGACTGTTCGAATTTCTATCATTGTATGTGTGTTGGAAATACACAGTAAAGCATTTCAGCGGGACGCCGCTGAGAGCCCAATATAGCGGGACGCCGCTGAGAGCCCAATATAGCAGGACGCCGCTGAGAACCCAATATAGCGGGACGCCGCTGAAAGCCCAATATAGCGGGACGCCGCTGAGAGCCCAATATAGCAGGACGCTGCTGAGAACCCAATATAGCAGGACGCCGCTGAGAGCCCAATATAGCGGGACGCCGCTGAGAGCCCAATATAGCGGGACGCCGCTGAGAGCCCAATATAGCGGGACGCCGCTGAGAGCCCAATATAGCGGGACGCCGCTGAGAACCCAATATAGCGGGACGCCGCTGAGAGCCCAATATAGCAGGACGCCGCTGAGAGCCCAATATAGCGGGACGCCGCTGAGAACCCAATATAGCGGGACGCCGCTGAGAGCCCAATATAGCGGGACGCCGCTGAGAACCCAATATAGCGGGACGCCGCTGAGAACCCTATATAGCGGGACGCCGCTGAGAACCCAATATAGCGGGACGCCGCTGAGAACCCAATATAGCGGGACGCCGCTGAGAACCCAATATAGCGGGACGCCGCTGAGAACCCAATATAGCGGGACGCCGCTGAGAACCCAATATAGCGGGACGCCGCTGAGAACCCAATATAGCGGGACTCCGCTGAGAACCCAATATAGCGGGACGCCGCTGAGAACCCAATATGGAGGGACGCCGCTGAGAACCCAATATAGCGGGACGCCGCTGATTCCTATATAGCGGGACGCAGCTGAGAACCCAATATAGTGGGACGCCGCTGAGAACCCAATATAGCGGGACGCCGCTGAGAACCCAATATATCGGGACGCCGCTGAGAACCCAATATAGTGGGACGCTGCTGAGAACCCAATATA
This sequence comes from Bufo bufo, assembly GCF_905171765.1. Taxonomy (NCBI): domain Eukaryota; kingdom Metazoa; phylum Chordata; class Amphibia; order Anura; family Bufonidae; genus Bufo; species Bufo bufo. The sequence goes on from NW_024401169.1 coordinate 64,542, forward strand.
GCGGGACGCCGCTGAGAACCCAATATAGCGGGACGCCGCTTGGACAAACTTTGGCCGATTAATCCACCACAAGTCACATTCAGTTCTAAGAGATACTTTTGTTCATACGAAGTTTTCCATATGGGACTGAGACTTTTGTCTTCCTATACTTAGTTCGGATCGAAGATTGGAATGTCATATGCTTTTACACCTGTGAATGGGAATATTTATATAGGCAATACTACTAGCGATTTTATATCGAATAGTTATTGATTTTATTGTTATGACTGTGTATGTTTTTGTTTTTCTATTGTGCCTAGCGGCCATTACCATATGGTAGCACATAGTATTATTCAATAAACTGAATATTGGTCGCAGTATCTGAGAGTGCCCAGTGTATTTGTTGATGCCGCTGAGAACCCAATATAGCGGGACGCCGCTGAGAGCCCAATATAGCGGGACTCCGCTGAGAGCCCAATATAGCGGGACGCCGCTGAGAACCCAATATAGCGGGACGCCGCTGAGAACCCAATATAGCGGGACGCCGCTGAGAACCCAATATAGCGGGACGCCGCTGAGAGCCCAATATAGCGGGACGCCGCTGAGAACCCAATATAGCGGGACGCCGCTGAGAGCCCAATATAGCGGGACGCCGCTGAGAGCCCAATATAGCGGGACGCCGCTGAGAACCCAATATTGTGGGACGCCGCTGAGAACCCAATATAGCGGGACGCCGCTGAGAACCCAATATAGCGGGACGCCGCTGAGAACCCAATATAGCGGGACGCCGCTGAGAACCCAATATAGCGGGACGCCGCTGAGAACCCAATATAGCGGGACGCCGCTGAGAACCCAATATAGCGGGACGCCGCTGAGAACCCAATATAGCGGGACGCCGCTGAGAACCCAATATAGCGGGACGCCGCTGAGAACCCAATATTGCGGGACGCCGCTGAGAACCCAATATAGCGGGACGCCGCTGAGAACCCAATATAGCGGGACGCCGCTGAGAACCCAATATAGCGGGACGCCGCTGAGAACCCAATATAGCGGGACGCCGCTGAGAACCCAATATAGCGGGACGCCGCTGAGAACCCAATATAGCGGGACGCCGCTGAGAACCCAATATAGCGGGACGCCGCTGAGAACCCAATATAGCGGGACGCCGCTGAGAACCCAATATGGCGGGACGCCGCTGAGAACCCAATATAGCGGGACGCCGCTGATTCCTATATAGCGGGACGCAGCTGAGAACCCAATATAGCGGGACGCCGCTGAGAACCCAATATAGCGGGACGCCGCTGAGAACCCAATATATCGGGACGCCGCTGAGAACCCAATATAGTGGGACGCTGCTGAGAACCCAATATAGCGGGACGCCGCTGAGAACCCAATATAGCGGGACGCCGCTTGGACAAACTTTGGCCGATTAATCCACCACAAGTCACATTCAGTTCTAAGAGATACTTTTGTTCATACGAAGTTTTCCATATGGGACTGAGACTTTTGTCTTCCTATACTTAGTTCGGATCGAAGATTGGAATGTCATATGCTTTTACACCTGTGAATGGGAATATTTATATAGGCAATACTACTAGCGATTTTATATCGAATAGTTATTGATTTTATTGTTATGACTGTGTATGTTTTTGTTTTTCTATTGTGCCTAGCGGCCATTACCATATGGTAGCACATAGTATTATTCAATAAACGGAATATTGGTCGCAGTATCTGAGAGTGCCCAGTGTATTTGTTGATTATATCGGGATTCCATTGAATAGATGGGTGAATCTACTCTACGGAGAGCACCTCATTTGATCTTGGGTTTATCCAAGGCGTCACATTATTTTATATCTATCGATAAACCAGCAACCGTTTGTATAAAGTGGAAAATGAACGGACTTGATACCTTTCCTAACCGTGACCTTCCTTATTATTGTAGACTTTGGGAACAAGCAGATTTATCCGGCAGAACTTTGTTTCCTTCCTTTATTCTTGGAATATTTTGGCCTGAAACCAGGACAATGGTCTTTTTAACCAAGAACATGAGCGTGTTGACAGATCTTTTAATAATGTGTCATAAGAAGAAGCATCGTGTAGTTGATGTGAGTATCATGAAGATTAAATAGCCGTCTTTGGCTCTCCAGAAAGTTCCGGAAGCACAAGTGCATTTACTCTCGTGGATTTTGTGTCATTTGTGGACCAGACGGGGACAATAAGAGGACAACTAGACGGCAAACTGGTCGTGCGACGGCGAAATGAATGCGATTGCTGCGCGAATCTGAAAAAATCTACACAACACCGAACTTCTGTGAAGAAATCCGGGCTCGGGTCTGGGTACCAAACATGCCGATTTTTCTCACTCGCGCGCAAAACGCATTAAAACGCTTTACACTCGCGCTGAAAAATCACGCATTTTCCCGCGACGCACCCGCATCCTATCCGGCCCTCACACGCGACACCCGTGTGAAAGAGGCCTAACAAATCTAGAACCAGCCTGTATCTCACATGAGTCCAGAGATCTCCCCATTTATTGCTCCACTTGCTGGACTAGATTTGTTTCTAGCTGACAGCTCAGGGGGGTGTCCTTTCTCAGGGGGGGTGTCCTTTCTCAGGGGGGGTGTCCTTTCTCAGGGGGGGTGTCCTTTCTCAGGGGGGGATGTCCTTTCTCGGGGGGGGGATGTCCTTTCTCGGGGGGGGGGTGTCCTTTCTCAGGGGGGGTGTCCTTTCTCAGGGGGGTGTCCTTTCTCGGGGGGGGGGGTGTCCTTTCTCGGGGGGGGGGTGTCCTTTCTCGGGGGGGGGGGGTGTCCTTTCTCAGGTGGGGGTGTCCTTTCTCGGGGGGGGGGTCCTTTCTCAGGGGGGGTGTCCTGTCTCAGGGGGGGTGTCCTTTCTCGGGGGGGGGGGGTGTCCTTTCTCGGGGGGGGGTGTCCTTTCTCAGGGGGGGGTGTCCTTTCTCAGGGGGGGTGTCCTTTCTCAGGGGGGGGGTGTCCTTTCTCAGGGGGGGTGTCCTTTCTCAGGGGGGGTGTCCTTTCTCAGGGGGGGTGTCCTTTCTCAGGGGGGGTGTCCTTTCTCAGGGGGGGGTGTGTCCTTTCTCAGGGGGGGTGTGTTCTTTCTCAGGGGGGATGTCCTTTCTCGGGGGGGGTCCTTTCTTCTGCAGCTCTCTCCCTGTAACTGTAACAGCTCCTGAAGGGAAATGTGTCATCAGAAAATGACCTATTGTTTAAATCATGTTTTTATGTTTAACATATTTTTAAAGACTTTTTAATGATGTTATTTTTAATTTTCCATGTCAATATTTATGTTTAAACAAAAACCATAAAATCCTGCAGTTTTCCATCTGGCCACTAAGCCAGATAATTGGTGCCAGTTCTTGGTCTGTACAGATCGCCTTACTGCAGTTATCTGCTTATCTGCACACAGACCAGAATTAGAATGACAGATAAGACAGGATCCACCATTACAATAGGTGATTGTCAGATCTTATCTGTCCTTTCCTTGTACAATGACCTCTGCACAGATCACAGAGGAGGCCTAGAAAACTGTCCCTTAGAAATCAATCAGGTCCCCTCCTGACCATGGGGCTGCCGTAAAGCACATTCTTTTAGCGCTGTGTAAATGCTGTTAAAGGGATTCTGTCATGAGATTTGACCCTATAAGCTAAACATATGGCCAGGTCCGTACTAATAACATGAATCCTAAACTGCCCTTATTAAACCTGCTTGTGGCTCTATTAGCCCAAAAAACTGGTTTTTATAAGCTGTCACTCACCTACCTAAGGTGCCCAAGGGGTTTTACGTTAACCCAGGGTGCCCGCCCGCACCCCTCGCCGTCTGGTGCCCAGCGCCGCCTGATGCGCATATCGCTCAACAAAGCCGCTGCCAGGAGTCCGCGGCGCATCAGGCTGAGCCTAGTGCGCAGGATCTAGCAGAGGGACGGGAGGATTATGGAGGCGGGGCTGAGGTGAGGAAGGCGGCGCTGGGCACCAGACGGCGAGGGGTGCGGGCGGGCACCCTGGGTTAATGTAAAACCCCTTGGGCACCTTAGGTAGGTGAGTGACAGCTTATAAAAACCTGTTTTTTAGGCTAATAGAGCCACAAGCAGGTTTAATAAGGGCAGTTTAGGATTCATGTTATTAGTACGGACCTGGCCATATGTTTAGCTTATAGGGTCAAATCTCATGACAGAATCCCTTTAAGAACAGCTCAGACAAGATGGCCGCCCCCATAATCATGTTCAGAAAATTGAATAAAAAATCTGTAATCAGAAAATAAAAACAGATAAAAAAAAAAGAGATGTGTTACTATCTGGTTTTAACTGTCAAAAAATCATGGGATAATAATCCATTTACTGTTCAAATAATTGTGATAAATGTTTTCTATTTGTACAAGGCGTTATCCCAGGAGGTGGCCTCGCACTTGGACGGGATGTTCGCTGCTGCTGTGGAATACTGGATACTGCTTGGCTTCTATCTGGACAAAAAGTTGGTGCATCAAGTGGCAAGTGACTTGGTGTCCTACATCAGTGTCTCATGTGCAGGTATTGGGAATGTGTAAGAAACAGTGTAAGGATAGTCTCCTGAGCTATTCCTATATCGGTGTCTCATGTGCAGGTATTGGGAATGTGTGAGAAACAGTGTAAGGATAGGCTCCTGAGTTATTCCTATATCGGTGTCTCATGTGCAGGTATTGGGAATGTGTGAGAAACAGTGTAAGGATAGGCTCCTGAGTTATTCCTACAGTGTGCAAACATGACCACCACTGATGGATTGCAGGGTGGTCGTAACCATGGTGTAACAGTCCTACGGCTCACCTGAGTCAGAGGACCGCTGGCTGGAGGTAGGAGTGGAGCCCAGTGGCAAGGACCGCAGGCAGGTAGTAGGTGCAGGAAGTCTGGCAGAGGCGTAGTCGGTAGGCAGGCGGCAGTAAGCGTGGTCAGACAATCCGGATGGCAACGGTGGTAGCAGTTCAGTAGGTAGGGACAAAGCAGAAGAGTAGTCGGTAGGCAGGCAGTGGGTCAGGGCAGGCGGCAGTAAGCGTGGTCAGACAATCCGGATGGCAACGGTGGTAGCAGTTCAGTAGGTAGGGACAAAGCAGAAGAGTAGTCGGTAGGCAGGCGGTGGGTCAGGGCAGGCGGCAGTAAGCGTGGTCAGACAATCCGGATGGCAACGGTGGTAGCAGTTCAGTAGGTAGGGACAAAGCAGAAGAGTAGTCGGTAGGCAGGCGGTGGGTCAGGGCAGGCGGCAGTAAGCGTGGTCAGACAATCCGGATGGCAACGGTGGTAGCAGTTCAGTAGGTAGGGACAAAGCAGAAGAGTAGTCGGTAGGCAGGCAGTGGGTCAGGGCAGGCGGCAGTAAGCGTGGTCAGACAATCCAGATGGCAACGGTGGTAGCAGTTCAGTAGGTAGGGACAAAGCAGAAAAGTAGTCGGTAGGCAGGCGGTGGGTCAGGGCAGGCGGCAGTAAGCGTGGTCAGACAATCCGGATGGCAACGGTGGAGGCAGTTCAGTAGGTCGGGATAAAGCAGAAGAGTAGTCGGTAGGCAGGCGGTGGGTCAGGGCAGGCGGCAGTAAGCGTGGTCAGACAATCCGGATGGCAACGGTGGTAGCAGTTCAGTAGGTAGGGACAAAGCAGAAGAGTAGTCGGTAGGCAGGCGGTGGGTCAGGGCAGGCGGCAGTAAGCGTGGTCAGACAATCCGGATGGCAACGGTGGTAGCAGTTCAGTAGGTAGGGACAAAGCAGAAGAGTAGTCGGTAGGCAGGCGGTGGGTCAGGGCAGGCGGCAGTAAGCGTGGTCAGACAATCCGGATGGCAACGGTGGTAGCAGTTCAGTAGGTAGGGACAAAGCAGAAGAGTAGTCGGTAGGCAGGCGGTGGGTCAGGGCAGGCGGCAGTAAGCGTGGTCAGACAATCCGGATGGCAACGGTGGTAGCAGTTCAGTAGGTAGGGACAAAGCAGAAGAGTAGTCGGTAGGCAGGCAGTGGGTCAGGGCAGGCGGCAGTAAGCGTGGTCAGACAATCCAGATGGCAACGGTGGTAGCAGTTCAGTAGGTAGGGACAAAGCAGAAAAGTAGTCGGTAGGCAGGCGGTGGGTCAGGGCAGGCGGCAGTAAGCGTGGTCAGACAATCCGGATGGCAACGGTGGAGGCAGTTCAGTAGGTCGGGATAAAGCAGAAGAGTAGTCGGTAGGCAGGCGGTGGGTCAGGGCAGGCGGCAGTAAGCGTGGTCAGACAATCCGGATGGCAACGGTGGTAGCAGTTCAGTAGGTAGGGACAAAGCAGAAGAGTAGTCAGTAGGCAGGCGGTGGGTCAGGGCAGGCGGCAGTAAGCGTGGTCAGACAATCCGGATGGCAACGGTGGAGGCAGTTCAGTAGGTAGGGACAAAGCAGAAGAGTAGTCGGTAGGCAGGCAGTGGGTCAGGGCAGGCGGCAGTAAGCGTGGTCAGACAATCCAGATGGCAACGGTGGAGGCAGTTCAGTAGGTAGGGACAAAGCAGAAGAGTAGTCGGTAGGCAGGCGGTGGGTCAGGGCAGGCGGCAGTAAGCGTAGTCAGACAATCCAGATGCCAACGGTGGAGGCAGTTCAGTAGGTAGGGACAAAGCAGAAGAGTAGTCGGTAGGCAGGCGGTGGGTCAGGGCAGGCGGCAGTAAGCGTGGTCAGACAATCCGGATGGCAACGGTGGTAGCAGTTCAGTAGGTAGGGACAAAGCAGAAGAGTAGTCGGTAGGCAGGCGGTGGGTCAGGGCAGGCGGCAGTAAGCGTGGTCAGACAATCCGGATGGCAACGGTGGAGGCAGTTCAGTAGGTAGGGACAAGCAGAAGAGTAGTCGGTAGGCAGGCGGTGGGTCAGGGCAGGCGGCAGTAAGCGTGGTCAGACAATCCGGATGGCAACGGTGGAGGCAGTTCAGTAGGTCGGGATAAAGCAGAAGAGTAGTCGGTAGGCAGGCGGTGGGTCAGGGCAGGCGGCAGTAAGCGTGGTCAGACAATCCGGATGGCAACGGTGGTAGCAGTTCAGTAGGTAGGGACAAAGCAGAAGAGTAGTCGGTAGGCAGGCGGTGGGTCAGGGCAGGCGGCAGTAAGCGTGGTCAGACAATCCGGATGGCAACGGTGGTAGCAGTTCAGTAGGTAGGGACAAAGCAGAAGAGTAGTCGGTAGGCAGGCGGTGGGTCAGGGCAGGCGGCAGTAAGCGTGGTCAGACAATCCGGATGGCAACGGTGGTAGCAGTTCAGTAGGTAGGGACAAAGCAGAAGAGTAGTCGGTAGGCAAGCAGTGGGTCAGGGCAGGCGGCAGTAAGCGTGGTCAGACAATCCAGATGGCAACGGTGGTAGCAGTTCAGTAGGTAGGGACAAAGCAGAAAAGTAGTCGGTAGGCAGGCGGTGGGTCAGGGCAGGCGGCAGTAAGCGTGGTCAGACAATCCGGATGGCAACGGTGGAGGCAGTTCAGTAGGTCGGGATAAAGCAGAAGAGTAGTCGGTAGGCAGGCGGTGGGTCAGGGCAGGCGGCAGTAAGCGTGGTCAGACAATCCGGATGGCAACGGTGGTAGCAGTTCAGTAGGTAGGGACAAAGCAGAAGAGTAGTCAGTAGGCAGGCGGTGGGTCAGGGCAGGCGGCAGTAAGCGTGGTCAGACAATCCGGATGGCAACGGTGGAGGCAGTTCAGTAGGTAGGGACAAAGCAGAAGAGTAGTCGGTAGGCAGGCAGTGGGTCAGGGCAGGCGGCAGTAAGCGTGGTCAGACAATCCAGATGGCAACGGTGGAGGCAGTTCAGTAGGTAGGGACAAAGCAGAAGAGTAGTCGGTAGGCAGGCGGTGGGTCAGGGCAGGCGGCAGTAAGCGTAGTCAGACAATCCAGATGCCAACGGTGGAGGCAGTTCAGTAGGTAGGGACAAAGCAGAAGAGTAGTCGGTAGGCAGGCGGTGGGTCAGGGCAGGCGGCAGTAAGCGTGGTCAGACAATCCGGATGGCAACGGTGGTAGCAGTTCAGTAGGTAGGGACAAAGCAGAAGAGTAGTCGGTAGGCAGGCGGTGGGTCAGGGCAGGCGGCAGTAAGCGTGGTCAGACAATCCGGATGGCAACGGTGGAGGCAGTTCAGTAGGTAGGGACAAGCAGAAGAGTAGTCGGTAGGCAGGCGGTGGGTCAGGGCAGGCGGCAGTAAGCGTGGTCAGACAATCCGGATGGCCACGGTGGTAGCAGTTCAGTAGGTAGGGACAAAGCAGAAGAGTAGTCGGTAGGCAATTCCTGGTCAGCAGTGGACTTCCAGCAGTAGCAAGAGCAGCAGATGAGGAGAAGCTTGATCAAGGCTCAGGAGCTCAATAATCAGCAAGCTGGAGTGCAAGGGGCGTGACTTATATAGGGAAGTACCAGGTGTGGGGAATCAAGGGTGATGAGCAAGGCTTGGCAAGACTGAGGTTACATAATAGGCTTCAGGGAGGAATGTCCAGAGAGGACGGTAGCCTAGTAAGCAGGGCTACCGCCTGGGATGTGGCTGGTCACGGGTTCGAATCCCGACACATGGATACGAGCCGTGTATAATGTGATGGAAAAATGAATCCAGCCAGTAAAGGAGGCAACATGGAGAATCACAATAACTTTCTCTACATGATACATGCCATTAGCTGACGTGAGACATCCCCTTTAACTGTTTGCAAGATGTCTACAGACCCCACAGCATAGCCACAAGCTTGTTGGTAATTATACTTACCTGATAGCTGCATCTGGGTTCTGGCTCCATCGCTGTCCCACCGGCTCTGAAGGTCCCGGGTCTCCCCACCTCATGTGACCCCTGAAGCCAGTGACTGGCCGCAGCGGTGCTGTCACTCGTGCATCGTGTCATTGAGTCACTGACCCGGCATCAAACCGGATGTAGATGGGGGTAGACCCAGGAGTGGGGTCTATAGGAACATCTACAAAGGTAGACAACCCCTTTAAAGTCTAGCATAGAAAATGTCCCATGGGTTGTAATTATGACACATGAAATAGACATGTCTTAAAGGGGCTGTGAACCAGACTGCAGACAGACTTAATAAAGTCCCTGTGCTGGAAGTCTGGTCTCTGCCAGAGCGTAAGTGAGGACCATCGTTCACAGGCCAATGATTGGCTGAGCAGTCCTGGGAGTAATGGATGTGACAGGGGCCCGATGCGCTGGACTGTGACCTACCTTCAGCAGATGGGAACATTTTGTCTTTGTTTCATAATTCTGTCTGGTGTCCGGTTGTATTAAGGACAACCCCTTTAAGAATGCTGCTGGTGGGCCCCAACCGATGGGACCGCCATGATTTAAAGGCCAAGGAGAGATGGAAGTTTAGTGAAAATGATGGCGTTATGTTTTTGGATTTGACCTATTTAACCTGTAATATTTTTGTTAGAATTTACAGTAGAAGAAAAAGAAGCGTTAGTTTCCTCCATTGCTTCTCCGTGGCTTCAGATGTTGGTCGCGGAGGGGATCTTCAGGAACCTTTGTACTGAGAGCAGCCTCCAAATGTCTAATGAGCCGTTAACGTTACGGAAACTGGCAAGTATCAGTTACATGGAAAGGTCCTCAGCTTCGCTGCGGCTTCACTGCTTTTATTTCATTATTTCTGGTTTTTATGGTGATTATATTATTTCCTATTGCAGCACGTATTGAGTTTAGGGATCAGCCAGCATTTGATATAAATTAGCTAAAATAATAGGCAAGGTGTCCTTTAAAGAGGACCTGTCCCCGCTCCTGACAGGCCTGTGTTATCAGCTCCATGCATTCCCCATGTGATAACACTTCCGGAGCCTCTATTCTTATGTCTGTATGTTGTGCCGTTCCTCTATTATTCCTGCTAGAAGTTCTGAATGAATTGCTAGCAGTCTGCAGTAAGGGTCCAGAGGGGCGGTACCTGCACAGACTCACTCTATCCAATCAGTGCTGCCATTGTCAGACTGTGCAGGGACACACCCCCAGCTGGTTACCCCCCTCTGTACCCTTACTGCAGACTGCTGGCAATTCATTCAGAACTTCTAGCAGGAATAATAGAGGAACGGCACAACATAGAGACAGAAGAATAGATGTTCCGGAAGTGTTATCACATGGGGACTGCATGTAGCTGATAACACAGGCCTGTCAGGAGCGGGGACAGGTCCTCTTTAAGGACAATACCCTGAGAGGCTCGAAGAGTCGTTATCTACAACTGACTCGGAGTCCGGTCAGCTAGAATTAAAGGGGTATTCCAGTGGGAAATATGAGATGGCTTGTCTAATTGTGCCAGTGCTTCCTCCTGGATCTGACCATTTGGCCAATCTTCGGTGGAGGGGTCCCTGCTGCAGATAGGGATTAGCTGAGCAGTCACATTTCCTGTGTAGAGAGAGACCGGTGGGGGTCCGGGAGTAGTGGGGGGCTGATGAGGGGAGTATGACTTGTTTTACTTCTTTAAGCCACCCTGCCACCATGCGGGATTGTATAGCACTACATACCTATTACATCCTGGGATGTCTCTTCTGATGCCGCATGTTCTTTCTTCATCTTCTCCGTTTGGCCCAGACTGCCATGATGAATTTATTCCGCCATGTCTCGCCTCGGCAGAAATCTCCACACAGACATTCCTCATTTCTCAATCATCTATCCTGCTGCTACTCCCAATACTGTGCCCGTTGTACTCCCCGGTGCCCCCAAATACTATACTGAAGAAATACTTCAGTGTAGTACTTAGAATGCCCTGTAAAGTGCCCCAGTAGTTTAAATGCACCCCTGTAGTTCCCCCAGTAGTTATAATGTCCACCTGTAGTGCCCCCAGTAGTTATAATACCCTGTATAGTGCCCCCAGTAGTTATAATACCCTGTATAGTGCCCCAGTAGTTATAATGTCCACCTGTAGTGCCCCCAGTAGTTATAATACCCTGTATAGTGCCCACAGTAGTTATAATGTCCACCTGTAGTGCCCACAGTAGTTATAATACCCTGTATAGTGCCCCCAGTAGTTATAATACCCTGTATAGTGCCCCAGTAGTTATAATGTCCACCTGTAGTGCCCCCAGTAGTTATAATACCCTGTATAGTGCCCCAGTAGATATAATGTCCACCTGTAGTGCCCACAGTAGTTATAATGTCCCCATGTAGTGCCCCCAGTAGTTATAATGTCCCCATGTAGTGCCCCCAGTAGTTATAATACCCTGTATAGTGCCCCAGTAGTTATAATACCCTGTATAGTGCCCCAGTAGTTATAATGTCCACCTGTAGTGCCCACAGTAGTTATAATGTCCCCATGTAGTGCCCCCAGTAGTTATAATGTCCCCATGTAGTGCCCCCAGTAGTTATAATACCCTGTATAGTGCCCCAGTAGTTATAATGTCCACCTGTAGTGCCCCCAGTAGTTATAATACCCTGTATAGTGCCCCAGTAGTTATAATGTCCACCTGTAGTGCCCCCAGTAGTTATAATACCCTGTATAGTGCCCCAGTAGTTATAATGTCCACCTGTAGTGCCCCCAGTAGTTATAATACCCTGTATAGTGCCCCAGTAGTTATAATGTCCCCATGTAGTGCCCCCAGTAGTTATAATGTCCCCATGTAGTGCCCCCAGTAGTTATAATACCCTGTATAGTGCCCCAGTAGTTATAATGTCCACCTGTAGTGCCCCCAGTAGTTATAATACCCTGTATAGTGCCCCAGTAGTTATAATGTCCACCTGTAGTGCCCCCAGTAGTTATAATACCCTGTATAGTGCCCCAGTAGATATAATGTCCACCTGTAGTGCCCACAGTAGTTATAATGTCCCCATGTAGTGCCCCCAGTAGTTATAATGTCCCCATGTAGTGCCCCCAGTAGTTATAATACCCTGTATAGTGCCCCAGTAGTTATAATACCCTGTATAGTGCCCCAGTAGTTATAATGTCCACCTGTAGTGCCCACAGTAGTTATAATGTCCCCATGTAGTGCCCCCAGTAGTTATAATGTCCCCATGTAGTGCCCCCAGTAGTTATAATACCCTGTATAGTGCCCCAGTAGTTATAATGTCCACCTGTAGTGCCCCCAGTAGTTATAATACCCTGTATAGTGCCCCAGTAGTTATAATGTCCACCTGTAGTGCCCCCAGTAGTTATAATACCCTGTATAGTGCCCCAGTAGTTATAATGTCCACCTGTAGTGCCCCCAGTAGTTATAATACCCTGTATAGTGCCCCAGTAGTTATAATGTCCCCATGTAGTGCCCCCAGTAGTTATAATGTCCCCATGTAGTGCCCCCAGTAGTTATAATACCCTGTATAGTGCCCCAGTAGTTATAATGTCCACCTGTAGTGCCCCCAGTAGTTATAATACCCTGTATAGTGCCCCAGTAGTTATAATGTCCACCTGTAGTGCCCCCAGTAGTTATAATACCCTGTATAGTGCCCCAGTAGTTATAATGTCCACCTGTAGTGCCCCCAGTAGTTATAATACCCTGTATAGTGCCCCAGTAGTTATAATGTCCACCTGTAGTGCCCCCAGTAGTTATAATACCCTGTATAGTGCCCCAGTAGTTATAATGTCCACCTGTAGTTCCCCCAGTAGTTATAATGTCCACCTGTAGTGCCCCCAGTAGTTATAATACCCTGTATAGTGCCCCAGTAGTTATAATGTCCACCTGTAGTTCCCCCAGTAGTTATAATGTCCACCTGTAGTGCCCCCAGTAGTTATAATACCCTGTATAGTGCCCCAGTAGTTATAATGTCCACCTGTAGTTCCCCCAGTAGTTATAATGTCCACCTGTAGTGCCCCCAGTAGTTTAAATGCACCCCTGTAGTTCCCCCAGTAGTTATAATGTCCACCTGTAGTGCCCCCAGTAGTTATAATACCCTGTATAGTGCCCCAGTAGATATATTGTGCCCCCAGTAGTTACAATGCCCCCTATAGTCCCCCCAGGTTGTAATGTCACCCTGTAATGCCCCCAGTAGTTATAATGCCCCATATATTGCCCGAGTACTTATAAGTCCTCCCTGTATTGTCCGAGTACTTATAATGCCCCCTACAGTGTCACCCCCCCCCCAAGTTGTATTTTCTCCATCTGAGCTCCGCTCCATGCCGGCCACAGGCCTCCTCCGTCGCAGGCCGTCACAATGAAGTATTAGTATTGCAGCTCAGCCTTTAGCGTTTTTCATATTTTGTTATGTTGTGGCTTTGAATCCTGCAATACTAAAAAATGTCTACAATCCTGCAATATTCACACCGGCCACTAGGCCTAATAATAGGTCGTGATTTTCTGATCTGTACAGGTGACTTTTCAGTAGCTATTATCACTATCACCACTGGCAGGATTACAATGACAAGTAACATCCAAATAGAGATAACACAGGATACACAATCGGTAATATCACAGCTTATCTGCTCCCTCCTGACCTCGACAACTCTCCTATCTAGCTGGAAGTCTTAGCATATTTTACATGTTTTAGGGCGAGTGGCCAGTGGGAAAACGTTAGAATTATAGGCTATTCTTAATATAGTGACATGGAAAAAAATTATAAAGTAATATATGTTTAACCTAAAACGTCATTTTCTGACGACACATTCCCTTTAACTTATTTTCTCTTAGAAAACGAGGAGAGTGAGTCATTAGATTAGGGACGTAGAGTAAATAAAAAGGACTTTGTAGTTGGTTCAGTGAATGTGACCAGATGATTAGGAAGAATTCTTATAGTGACGGTTGTGGGAGGATGGCCGATGGCCTCTGTGACAGCGGTCCTCAGCCTAGAGGTCTTGTCTGTAGTAGGGGGATGGGGTCCTCGGTGTCCGGCCCTCTAATCACCCCTACATACTGCCATCCATTTACCATAACAGACCGCCCCACGCCGTCCGTACTGTCACTTGTCACAGTTCACTTCATGCCGAGAGAAAGTGACCAGATGATTAGGAAGAATTCTTATAGTGACGGTTGTGGGAGGATGGTCGATGGCCTCTGTGACAGCGGTCCTCAGCCTAGAGGTCTTGTCTGTAGTAGGGGGATGGGGTCCTTGGTGTCCGGCCCTCTAATCACCCCTAAATACTGCCATCCATTTACCATAACAGACCGCCCCACGCCGTCCGTACTGTCACTCACTTGTCACAGTTCACTTCATGCCGAGAGAAAGTGACCAGATGATTAGGAAGAATTCTTATAGTGACGGTTGTGGGAGGATGGCCGATGGCCTCTGTGACAGCGGTCCTCAGCCTAGAGGTCTTGTCTGTAGTAGGGGGATGGGGTCCTCGGTGTCCGGCCCTCTAATCACCCCTAAATACTGCCATCCATTTACCATAACAGACCGCGGCACGCCGTCCGTACTGTCACTCACTTGTCACAGTTCACTTCATGCCGAGAGAAAGTGACCAGATGATTAGGAAGAATTCTTATAGTGACGGTTGTGGGAGGAGTGCCGATGGCCTCTGTGACAGCGGTCCTCAGCCTAGAGGTCTTGTCTGTAGTAGGGGGATGGGGTCCTCGGTGTCCGGCCCTCTAATCACCCCTACATACTGCCATCCATTTACCATAACAGACCGCGGCACGCCGTCCGTACTGTCACTCACTTGTCACAGTTCACTTCATGCCGAGAGAAAGTGACCAGATGATTAGGAAGAATTCTTATAGTGACGGTTGTGAGAGGAGTGCCGATGGCCTCTGTGACAGCGGTCCTCAGCCTAGAGGTCTTGTCTGTAGTAGGGGGATGGGGTCCTCGGTGTCCGGCCCTCTAATCACCCCTAAATACTGCCATCCATTTACCATAACAGACCGCGGCACGCCGTCCGTACTGTCACTCACTTGTCACCGTTCACTTCATGCCGAGAGAAAGTGACCAGATGATTAGGAAGAATTCTTATAGTGACGGTTGTGGGAGGATGGCCGATGGCCTCTGTGACAGCGGTCCTCAGCCTAGAGGTCTTGTCTGTAGTAGGGGGATGGGGTCCTCGGTGTCCGGCCCTCTAATCACCCCTAAATACTGCCATCCATTTACCATAACAGACCGCGCCACGCCGTCCGTACTGTCACTCACTTGTCACAGTTCACTTCATGCCGAGAGAAAGTGACCAGATGATTAGGAAGAATTCTTATAGTGACGGTTGTGGGAGGATGGCCGATGGCCTCTGTGACAGCGGTCCTCAGCCTAGAGGTCTTGTCTGTAGTAGGGGGATGGGGTCCTCAGTGTCCGGCCCTCTAATCACCCCTAAATACTGCCATCCATTTACCATAACAGACCGCGGCACGCCGTCCGTACTGTCACTCACTTGTCACAGTTCACTTCATGCCGAGAGAAAGTGACCAGATGATTAGGAAGAATTCTTATAGTGACGGTTGTGGGAGGATGGCCGATGGCCTCTGTGACAGCGGTCCTCAGCCTAGAGGTCTTGTCTGTAGTAGGGGGATGGGGTCCTCAGTGTCCGGCCCTCTAATCACCCCTACATACTGCCATCCATTTACCATAACAGACCGCCCCACGCCGTCCGTACTGTCACTCACTTGTCACCGTTCACTTCATGCCGAGAGAAAGTGACCAGATGATTAGGAAGAATTCTTATAGTGACGGTTGTGGGAGGATGGCCGATGGCCTCTGTGACAGCGGTCCTCAGCCTAGAGGTCTTGTCTGTAGTAGGGGGATGGGGTCCTCGGTGTCCGGCCCTCTAATCACCCCTAAATACTGCCATCCATTTACCATAACAGACCGCGGCACGCCGTCCGTACTGTCACTCACTTGTCACAGTTCACTTCATGCCGAGAGAAAGTGACCAGATGATTAGGAAGAATTCTTATAGTGACGGTTGTGGGAGGATGGCCGATGGCCTCTGTGACAGCGGTCCTCAGCCTAGAGGTCTTGTCTGTAGTAGGGGGATGGGGTCCTCGGTGTCCGGCCCTCTAATCACCCCTACATACTGCCATCCATTTACCATAACAGACCGCCCCACGCCGTCCGTACTGTCACTCACTTGTCACAGTTCACTTCATGCCGAGAGAAAGTGACCAGATGATTAGGAAGAATTCTTATAGTGACGGTTGTGGGAGGAGTGCCGATGGCCTCTGTGACAGCGGTCCTCAGCCTAGAGGTCTTGTCTGTAGTAGGGGGATGGGGTCCTCGGTGTCCGGCCCTCTAATCACCCCTAAATACTGCCATCCATTTACCATAACAGACCGCCCCACGCCGTCCGTACTGTCACTCACTTGTCACAGTTCACTTCATGCCGAGAGAAAGTGACCAGATGATTAGGAAGAATTCTTATAGTGACGGTTGTGGGAGGATGGCCGATGGCCTCTGTGACAGCGGTCCTCAGCCTAGAGGTCTTGTCTGTAGTAGGGGGATGGGGTCCTCGGTGTCCGGCCCTCTAATCACCCCTACATACTGCCATCCATTTACCATAACAGACCGCACCACGCCGTCCGTACTGTCACTCACTTGTCACAGTTCACTTCATGCCGAGAGAAAGTGACCAGATGATTAGGAAGAATTCTTATAGTGACGGTTGTGGGAGGATGGCCGATGGCCTCTGTGACAGCGGTCCTCAGCCTAGAGGTCTTGTCTGTAGTAGGGGGATGGGGTCCTCGGTGTCCGGCCCTCTAATCACCCCTACATACTGCCATCCATTTACCATAACAGACCGCCCCACGCCGTCCGTACTGTCACTCACTTGTCACAGTTCACTTCATGCCGAGAGAAAGTGACCAGATGATTAGGAAGAATTCTTATAGTGACGGTTGTGGGAGGAGTGCCGATGGCCTCTGTGACAGCGGTCCTCAGCCTAGAGGTCTTGTCTGTAGTAGGGGGATGGGGTCCTCGGTGTCCGGCCCTCTAATCACCCCTACATACTGCCATCCATTTACCATAACAGACCGCCCCACGCCGTCCGTACTGTCACTTGTCACAGTTCACTTCATGCCGAGAGAAAGTGACCAGATGATTAGGAAGAATTCTTATAGTGACGGTTGTGGGAGGATGGCCGATGGCCTCTGTGACAGCGGTCCTCAGCCTAGAGGTCTTGTCTGTAGTAGGGGGATGGGGTCCTCGGTGTCCGGCCCTCTAATCACCCCTAAATACTGCCATCCATTTACCATAACAGACCGCCCCACGCCGTCCGTACTGTCACTCACTTGTCACAGTTCACTTCATGCCGAGAGAAAGTGACCAGATGATTAGGAAGAATTCTTATAGTGACGGTTGTGGGAGGATGGCCGATGGCCTCTGTGACAGCGGTCCTCAGCCTAGAGGTCTTGTCTGTAGTAGGGGGATGGGGTCCTCGGTGTCCGGCCCTCTAATCACCCCTAAATACTGCCATCCATTTACCATAACAGACCGCCCCACGCCGTCCGTACTGTCACTCACTTGTCACCGTTCACTTCATGCCGAGAGAAAGTGACCAGATGATTAGGAAGAATTCTTATAGTGACGGTTGTGGGAGGATGGCCGATGGCCTCTGTGACAGCGGTCCTCAGCCTAGAGGTCTTGTCTGTAGTAGGGGGATGGGGTCCTCGGTGTCCGGCCCTCTAATCACCCCTACATACTGCCATCCATTTACCATAACAGACCGCCCCACGCCGTCCGTACTGTCACTCACTTGTCACAGTTCACTTCATGCCGAGAGAAAGTGACCAGATGATTAGGAAGAATTCTTATAGTGACGGTTGTGGGAGGATGGCCGATGGCCTCTGTGACAGCGGTCCTCAGCCTAGAGGTCTTGTCTGTAGTAGGGGGATGGGGTCCTCGGTGTCCGGCCCTCTAATCACCCCTACATACTGCCATCCATTTACCATAACAGACCGCCCCACGCCGTCCGTACTGTCACTCACTTGTCACAGTTCACTTCATGCCGAGAGAAAGTGACCAGATGATTAGGAAGAATTCTTATAGTGACGGTTGTGGGAGGAGTGCCGATGGCCTCTGTGACAGCGGTCCTCAGCCTAGAGGTCTTGTCTGTAGTAGGGGGATGGGGTCCTCGGTGTCCGGCCCTCTAATCACCCCTACATACTGCCATCCATTTACCATAACAGACCGCCCCACGCCGTCCGTACTGTCACTTGTCACAGTTCACTTCATGCCGAGAGAAAGTGACCAGATGATTAGGAAGAATTCTTATAGTGACGGTTGTGGGAGGATGGCCGATGGCCTCTGTGACAGCGGTCCTCAGCCTAGAGGTCTTGTCTGTAGTAGGGGGATGGGGTCCTCGGTGTCCGGCCCTCTAATCACCCCTAAATACTGCCATCCATTTACCATAACAGACCGCACCACGCCGTCCGTACTGTCACTCACTTGTCACAGTTCACTTCATGCCGAGAGAAAGTGACCAGATGATTAGGAAGAATTCTTATAGTGACGGTTGTGGGAGGAGGGCCGATGGCCTCTGTGACAGCGGTCCTCAGCCTAGAGGTCTTGTCTGTAGTAGGGGGATGGGGTCCTCGGTGTCCGGCCCTCTAATCACCCCTAAATACTGCCATCCATTTACCATAACAGACCGCGGCACGCCGTCCGTACTGTCACTCACTTGTCACCGTTCACTTCATGCCGAGAGAAAGTGACCAGATGATTAGGAAGAATTCTTATAGTGACGGTTGTGGGAGGATGGCCGATGGCCTCTGTGACAGCGGTCCTCAGCCTAGAGGTCTTGTCTGTAGTAGGGGGATGGGGTCCTCGGTGTCCGGCCCTCTAATCACCCCTAAATACTGCCATCCATTTACCATAACAGACCGCCCCACGCCGTCCGTACTGTCACTCACTTGTCACAGTTCACTTCATGCCGAGAGAAAGTGACCAGATGATTAGGAAGAATTCTTATAGTGACGGTTGTGGGAGGATGGCCGATGGCCTCTGTGACAGCGGTCCTCAGCCTAGAGGTCTTGTCTGTAGTAGGGGGATGGGGTCCTCGGTGTCCGGCCCTCTAATCACCCCTAAATACTGCCATCCATTTACCATAACAGACCGCCCCACGCCGTCCGTACTGTCACTCACTTGTCACCGTTCACTTCATGCCGAGAGAAAGTGACCAGATGATTAGGAAGAATTCTTATAGTGACGGTTGTGGGAGGAGTGCCGATGGCCTCTGTGACAGCGGTCCTCAGCCTAGAGGTCTTGTCTGTAGTAGGGGGATGGGGTCCTCGGTGTCCGGCCCTCTAATCACCCCTAAATACTGCCATCCATTTACCATAACAGACCGCGGCACGCCGTCCGTACTGTCACTCACTTGTCACAGTTCACTTCATGCCGAGAGAAAGTGACCAGATGATTAGGAAGAATTCTTATAGTGACGGTTGTGGGAGGATGGCCGATGGCCTCTGTGACAGCGGTCCTCAGCCTAGAGGTCTTGTCTGTAGTAGGGGGATGGGGTCCTCGGTGTCCGGCCCTCTAATCACCCCTACATACTGCCATCCATTTACCATAACAGACCGCGGCACGCCGTCCGTACTGTCACTCACTTGTCACAGTTCACTTCATGCCGAGAGAAAGTGACCAGATGATTAGGAAGAATTCTTATAGTGACGGTTGTGGGAGGATGGCCGATGGCCTCTGTGACAGCGGTCCTCAGCCTAGAGGTCTTGTCTGTAGTAGGGGGATGGGGTCCTCGGTGTCCGGCCCTCTAATCACCCCTACATACTGCCATCCATTTACCATAACAGACCGCCCCACGCCGTCCGTACTGTCACTCACTTGTCACAGTTCACTTCATGCCGAGAGAAAGTGACCAGATGATTAGGAAGAATTCTTATAGTGACGGTTGTGGGAGGATGGCCGATGGCCTCTGTGACAGCGGTCCTCAGCCTAGAGGTCTTGTCTGTAGTAGGGGGATGGGGTCCTCGGTGTCCGGCCCTCTAATCACCCCTACATACTGCCATCCATTTACCATAACAGACCGCCCCACGCCGTCCGTACTGTCACTCACTTGTCACCGTTCACTTCATGCCGAGAGAAAGTGACCAGATGATTAGGAAGAATTCTTATAGTGACGGTTGTGGGAGGATGGCCGATGGCCTCTGTGACAGCGGTCCTCAGCCTAGAGGTCTTGTCTGTAGTAGGGGGATGGGGTCCTCGGTGTCCGGCCCTCTAATCACCCCTAAATACTGCCATCCATTTACCATAACAGACCGCCCCACGCCGTCCGTACTGTCACTCACTTGTCACAGTTCACTTCATGCCGAGAGAAAGTGACCAGATGATTAGGAAGAATTCTTATAGTGACGGTTGTGGGAGGAGTGCCGATGGCCTCTGTGACAGCGGTCCTCAGCCTAGAGGTCTTGTCTGTAGTAGGGGGATGGGGTCCTCGGTGTCCGGCCCTCTAATCACCCCTAAATACTGCCATCCATTTACCATAACAGACCGCCCCACGCCGTCCGTACTGTCACTCACTTGTCACAGTTCACTTCATGCCGAGAGAAAGTG
The DNA here is from genome assembly GCF_905171765.1 of Bufo bufo. Classification (NCBI taxonomy): domain Eukaryota; kingdom Metazoa; phylum Chordata; class Amphibia; order Anura; family Bufonidae; genus Bufo; species Bufo bufo. The sequence goes on from NW_024401169.1 coordinate 84,822, forward strand.
ACCAGATGATTAGGAAGAATTCTTATAGTGACGGTTGTGGGAGGATGGCCGATGGCCTCTGTGACAGCGGTCCTCAGCCTAGAGGTCTTGTCTGTAGTAGGGGGATGGGGTCCTCGGTGTCCGGCCCTCTAATCACCCCTACATACTGCCATCCATTTACCATAACAGACCGCCCCACGCCGTCCGTACTGTCACTCACTTGTCACAGTTCACTTCATGCCGAGAGAAAGTGACCAGATGATTAGGAAGAATTCTTATAGTGACGGTTGTGGGAGGAGTGCCGATGGCCTCTGTGACAGCGGTCCTCAGCCTAGAGGTCTTGTCTGTAGTAGGGGGATGGGGTCCTCGGTGTCCGGCCCTCTAATCACCCCTACATACTGCCATCCATTTACCATAACAGACCGCGGCACGCCGTCCGTACTGTCACTCACTTGTCACAGTTCACTTCATGCCGAGAGAAAGTGACCAGATGATTAGGAAGAATTCTTATAGTGACGGTTGTGGGAGGATGGCCGATGGCCTCTGTGACAGCGGTCCTCAGCCTAGAGGTCTTGTCTGTAGTAGGGGGATGGGGTCCTCGGTGTCCGGCCCTCTAATCACCCCTACATACTGCCATCCATTTACCATAACAGACCGCGGCACGCCGTCCGTACTGTCACTCACTTGTCACAGTTCACTTCATGCCGAGAGAAAGTGACCAGATGATTAGGAAGAATTCTTATAGTGACGGTTGTGGGAGGAGTGCCGATGGCCTCTGTGACAGCGGTCCTCAGCCTAGAGGTCTTGTCTGTAGTAGGGGGATGGGGTCCTCGGTGTCCGGCCCTCTAATCACCCCTACATACTGCCATCCATTTACCATAACAGACCGCCCCACGCCGTCCGTACTGTCACTCACTTGTCACAGTTCACTTCATGCCGAGAGAAAGTGACCAGATGATTAGGAAGAATTCTTATAGTGACGGTTGTGGGAGGATGGCCGATGGCCTCTGTGACAGCGGTCCTCAGCCTAGAGGTCTTGTCTGTAGTAGGGGGATGGGGTCCTCGGTGTCCGGCCCTCTAATCACCCCTACATACTGCCATCCATTTACCATAACAGACCGCCCCACGCCGTCCGTACTGTCACTCACTTGTCACCGTTCACTTCATGCCGAGAGAAAGTGACCAGATGATTAGGAAGAATTCTTATAGTGACGGTTGTGGGAGGATGGCCGATGGCCTCTGTGACAGCGGTCCTCAGCCTAGAGGTCTTGTCTGTAGTAGGGGGATGGGGTCCTCGGTGTCCGGCCCTCTAATCACCCCTAAATACTGCCATCCATTTACCATAACAGACCGCGCCACGCCGTCCGTACTGTCACTCACTTGTCACAGTTCACTTCATGCCGAGAGAAAGTGACCAGATGATTAGGAAGAATTCTTATAGTGACGGTTGTGGGAGGATGGCCGATGGCCTCTGTGACAGCGGTCCTCAGCCTAGAGGTCTTGTCTGTAGTAGGGGGATGGGGTCCTCGGTGTCCGGCCCTCTAATCACCCCTACATACTGCCATCCATTTACCATAACAGACCGCACCACGCCGTCCGTACTGTCACTCACTTGTCACAGTTCACTTCATGCCGAGAGAAAGTGACCAGATGATTAGGAAGAATTCTTATAGTGACGGTTGTGGGAGGAGTGCCGATGGCCTCTGTGACAGCGGTCCTCAGCCTAGAGGTCTTGTCTGTAGTAGGGGGATGGGGTCCTCGGTGTCCGGCCCTCTAATCACCCCTACATACTGCCATCCATTTACCATAACAGACCGCCCCACGCCGTCCGTACTGTCACTCACTTGTCACCGTTCACTTCATGCCGAGAGAAAGTGACCAGATGATTAGGAAGAATTCTTATAGTGACGGTTGTGGGAGGAGTGCCGATGGCCTCTGTGACAGCGGTCCTCAGCCTAGAGGTCTTGTCTGTAGTAGGGGGATGGGGTCCTCGGTGTCCGGCCCTCTAATCACCCCTACATACTGCCATCCATTTACCATAACAGACCGCCCCACGCCGTCCGTACTGTCACTCACTTGTCACCGTTCACTTCATGCCGAGAGAAAGTGACCAGATGATTAGGAAGAATTCTTATAGTGACGGTTGTGGGAGGAGTGCCGATGGCCTCTGTGACAGCGGTCCTCAGCCTAGAGGTCTTGTCTGTAGTAGGGGGATGGGGTCCTCGGTGTCCGGCCCTCTAATCACCCCTACATACTGCCATCCATTTACCATAACAGACCGCGGCACGCCGTCCGTACTGTCACTCACTTGTCACAGTTCACTTCATGCCGAGAGAAAGTGACCAGATGATTAGGAAGAATTCTTATAGTGACGGTTGTGGGAGGAGTGCCGATGGCCTCTGTGACAGCGGTCCTCAGCCTAGAGGTCTTGTCTGTAGTAGGGGGATGGGGTCCTCGGTGTCCGGCCCTCTAATCACCCCTACATACTGCCATCCATTTACCATAACAGACCGCCCCACGCCGTCCGTACTGTCACTCACTTGTCACAGTTCACTTCATGCCGAGAGAAAGTGACCAGATGATTAGGAAGAATTCTTATAGTGACGGTTGTGGGAGGATGGCCGATGGCCTCTGTGACAGCGGTCCTCAGCCTAGAGGTCTTGTCTGTAGTAGGGGGATGGGGTCCTCGGTGTCCGGCCCTCTAATCACCCCTACATACTGCCATCCATTTACCATAACAGACCGCGCCACGCCGTCCGTACTGTCACTCACTTGTCACAGTTCACTTCATGCCGAGAGAAAGTGACCAGATGATTAGGAAGAATTCTTATAGTGACGGTTGTGGGAGGAGTGCCGATGGCCTCTGTGACAGCGGTCCTCAGCCTAGAGGTCTTGTCTGTAGTAGGGGGATGGGGTCCTCGGTGTCCGGCCCTCTAATCACCCCTACATACTGCCATCCATTTACCATAACAGACCGCCCCACGCCGTCCGTACTGTCACTCACTTGTCACAGTTCACTTCATGCCGAGAGAAAGTGACCAGATGATTAGGAAGAATTCTTATAGTGACGGTTGTGGGAGGATGGCCGATGGCCTCTGTGACAGCGGTCCTCAGCCTAGAGGTCTTGTCTGTAGTAGGGGGATGGGGTCCTCGGTGTCCGGCCCTCTAATCACCCCTACATACTGCCATCCATTTACCATAACAGACCGCGCCACGCCGTCCGTACTGTCACTCACTTGTCACAGTTCACTTCATGCCGAGAGAAAGTGACCAGATGATTAGGAAGAATTCTTATAGTGACGGTTGTGGGAGGAGTGCCGATGGCCTCTGTGACAGCGGTCCTCAGCCTAGAGGTCTTGTCTGTAGTAGGGGGATGGGGTCCTCGGTGTCCGGCCCTCTAATCACCCCTAAATACTGCCATCCATTTACCATAACAGACCGCGGCACGCCGTCCGTACTGTCACTCACTTGTCACAGTTCACTTCATGCCGAGAGAAAGTGACCAGATGATTAGGAAGAATTCTTATAGTGACGGTTGTGGGAGGAGTGCCGATGGCCTCTGTGACAGCGGTCCTCAGCCTAGAGGTCTTGTCTGTAGTAGGGGGATGGGGTCCTCGGTGTCCGGCCCTCTAATCACCCCTACATACTGCCATCCATTTACCATAACAGACCGCCCCACGCCGTCCGTACTGTCACTCACTTGTCACAGTTCACTTCATGCCGAGAGAAAGTGACCAGATGATTAGGAAGAATTCTTATAGTGACGGTTGTGGGAGGATGGCCGATGGCCTCTGTGACAGCGGTCCTCAGCCTAGAGGTCTTGTCTGTAGTAGGGGGATGGGGTCCTCGGTGTCCGGCCCTCTAATCACCCCTAAATACTGCCATCCATTTACCATAACAGACCGCCCCACGCCGTCCGTACTGTCACTCACTTGTCACAGTTCACTTCATGCCGAGAGAAAGTGACCAGATGATTAGGAAGAATTCTTATAGTGACGGTTGTGGGAGGATGGCCGATGGCCTCTGTGACAGCGGTCCTCAGCCTAGAGGTCTTGTCTGTAGTAGGGTGATGGGGTCCTCGGTGTCCGGCCCTCTAATCACCCCTACATACTGCCATCCATTTACCATAACAGACCGCGCCACGCCGTCCGTACTGTCACTCACTTGTCACAGTTCACTTCATGCCGAGAGAAAGTGACCAGATGATTAGGAAGAATTCTTATAGTGACGGTTGTGGGAGGATGGCCGATGGCCTCTGTGACAGCGGTCCTCAGCCTAGAGGTCTTGTCTGTAGTAGGGGGATGGGGTCCTCGGTGTCCGGCCCTCTAATCACCCCTACATACTGCCATCCATTTACCATAACAGACCGCGCCACGCCGTCCGTACTGTCACTCACTTGTCACAGTTCACTTCATGCCGAGAGAAAGTGACCAGATGATTAGGAAGAATTCTTATAGTGACGGTTGTGGGAGGAGTGCCGATGGCCTCTGTGACAGCGGTCCTCAGCCTAGAGGTCTTGTCTGTAGTAGGGGGATGGGGTCCTCGGTGTCCGGCCCTCTAATCACCCCTACATACTGCCATCCATTTACCATAACAGACCGCACCACGCCGTCCGTACTGTCACTCACTTGTCACAGTTCACTTCATGCCGAGAGAAAGTGACCAGATGATTAGGAAGAATTCTTATAGTGACGGTTGTGGGAGGATGGCCGATGGCCTCTGTGACAGCGGTCCTCAGCCTAGAGGTCTTGTCTGTAGTAGGGGGATGGGGTCCTCGGTGTCCGGCCCTCTAATCACCCCTACATACTGCCATCCATTTACCATAACAGACCGCTGTCACGCCGTCCGTACTGTCACTCACTTGTCACAGTTCACTTCATGCCGAGAGAAAGTGACCAGATGATTAGGAAGAATTCTTATAGTGACGGTTGTGGGAGGAGTGCCGATGGCCTCTGTGACAGCGGTCCTCAGCCTAGAGGTCTTGTCTGTAGTAGGGGGATGGGGTCCTCGGTGTCCGGCCCTCTAATCACCCCTACATACTGCCATCCATTTACCATAACAGACCGCGGCCCGCCGTCCGTACTGTCACTCACTTGTCACAGTTCACTTCATGCCGAGAGAAAGTGACCAGATGATTAGGAAGAATTCTTATAGTGACGGTTGTGGGAGGATGGCCGATGGCCTCTGTGACAGCGGTCCTCAGCCTAGAGGTCTTGTCTGTAGTAGGGGGATGGGGTCCTCGGTGTCCGGCCCTCTAATCACCCCTACATACTGCCATCCATTTACCATAACAGACCGCCCCACGCCGTCCGTACTGTCACTCACTTGTCACAGTTCACTTCATGCCGAGAGAAAGTGACCAGATGATTAGGAAGAATTCTTATAGTGACGGTTGTGGGAGGAGTGCCGATGGCCTCTGTGACAGCGGTCCTCAGCCTAGAGGTCTTGTCTGTAGTAGGGGGATGGGGTCCTCGGTGTCCGGCCCTCTAATCACCCCTAAATACTGCCATCCATTTACCATAACAGACCGCCCCACGCCGTCCGTACTGTCACTCACTTGTCACAGTTCACTTCATGCCGAGAGAAAGTGACCAGATGATTAGGAAGAATTCTTATAGTGACGGTTGTGGGAGGATGGCCGATGGCCTCTGTGACAGCGGTCCTCAGCCTAGAGGTCTTGTCTGTAGTAGGGGGATGGGGTCCTCGGTGTCCGGCCCTCTAATCACCCCTAAATACTGCCATCCATTTACCATAACAGACCGCGCCACGCCGTCCGTACTGTCACTCACTTGTCACAGTTCACTTCATGCCGAGAGAAAGTGACCAGATGATTAGGAAGAATTCTTATAGTGACGGTTGTGGGAGGATGGCCGATGGCCTCTGTGACAGCGGTCCTCAGCCTAGAGGTCTTGTCTGTAGTAGGGGGATGGGGTCCTCGGTGTCCGGCCCTCTAATCACCCCTAAATACTGCCATCCATTTACCATAACAGACCGCCCCACGCCGTCCGTACTGTCACTCACTTGTCACAGTTCACTTCATGCCGAGAGAAAGTGACCAGATGATTAGGAAGAATTCTTATAGTGACGGTTGTGGGAGGATGGCCGATGGCCTCTGTGACAGCGGTCCTCAGCCTAGAGGTCTTGTCTGTAGTAGGGGGATGGGGTCCTCGGTGTCCGGCCCTCTAATCACCCCTAAATACTGCCATCCATTTACCATAACAGACCGCACCACGCCGTCCGTACTGTCACTCACTTGTCACAGTTCACTTCATGCCGAGAGAAAGTGACCAGATGATTAGGAAGAATTCTTATAGTGACGGTTGTGGGAGGATGGCCGATGGCCTCTGTGACAGCGGTCCTCAGCCTAGAGGTCTTGTCTGTAGTAGGAGGATGGGGTCCTCGGTGTCCGGCCCTCTAATCACCCCTAAATACTGCCATCCATTTACCATAACAGACCGCGCCACGCCGTCCGTACTGTCACTCACTTGTCACAGTTCACTTCATGCCGAGAGAAAGTGACCAGATGATTAGGAAGAATTCTTATAGTGACGGTTGTGGGAGGATGGCCGATGGCCTCTGTGACAGCGGTCCTCAGCCTAGAGGTCTTGTCTGTAGTAGGGGGATGGGGTCCTCGGTGTCCGGCCCTCTAATCACCCCTACATACTGCCATCCATTTACCATAACAGACCGCGCCACGCCGTCCGTACTGTCACTCACTTGTCACAGTTCACTTCATGCCGAGAGAAAGTGACCAGATGATTAGGAAGAATTCTTATAGTGACGGTTGTGGGAGGATGGCCGATGGCCTCTGTGACAGCGGTCCTCAGCCTAGAGGTCTTGTCTGTAGTAGGGGGATGGGGTCCTCGGTGTCCGGCCCTCTAATCACCCCTACATACTGCCATCCATTTACCATAACAGACCGCGGCACGCCGTCCGTACTGTCACTCACTTGTCACAGTTCACTTCATGCCGAGAGAAAGTGACCAGATGATTAGGAAGAATTCTTATAGTGACGGTTGTGGGAGGATGGCCGATGGCCTCTGTGACAGCGGTCCTCAGCCTAGAGGTCTTGTCTGTAGTAGGGGGATGGGGTCCTCGGTGTCCGGCCCTCTAATCACCCCTACATACTGCCATCCATTTACCATAACAGACCGCGGCACGCCGTCCGTACTGTCACTCACTTGTCACCGTTCACTTCATGCCGAGAGAAAGTGACCAGATGATTAGGAAGAATTCTTATAGTGACGGTTGTGGGAGGATGGCCGATGGCCTCTGTGACAGCGGTCCTCAGCCTAGAGGTCTTGTCTGTAGTAGGGGGATGGGGTCCTCGGTGTCCGGCCCTCTAATCACCCCTACATACTGCCATCCATTTACCATAACAGACCGCCCCACGCCGTCCGTACTGTCACTCACTTGTCACAGTTCACTTCATGCCGAGAGAAAGTGACCAGATGATTAGGAAGAATTCTTATAGTGACGGTTGTGGGAGGATGGCCGATGGCCTCTGTGACAGCGGTCCTCAGCCTAGAGGTCTTGTCTGTAGTAGGGGGATGGGGTCCTCGGTGTCCGGCCCTCTAATCACCCCTACATACTGCCATCCATTTACCATAACAGACCGCGCCACGCCGTCCGTACTGTCACTCACTTGTCACAGTTCACTTCATGCCGAGAGAAAGTGACCAGATGATTAGGAAGAATTCTTATAGTGACGGTTGTGGGAGGATGGCCGATGGCCTCTGTGACAGCGGTCCTCAGCCTAGAGGTCTTGTCTGTAGTAGGGGGATGGGGTCCTCGGTGTCCGGCCCTCTAATCACCCCTACATACTGCCATCCATTTACCATAACAGACCGCCCCACGCCGTCCGTACTGTCACTCACTTGTCACAGTTCACTTCATGCCGAGAGAAAGTGACCAGATGATTAGGAAGAATTCTTATAGTGACGGTTGTGGGAGGAGTGCCGATGGCCTCTGTGACAGCGGTCCTCAGCCTAGAGGTCTTGTCTGTAGTAGGGGGATGGGGTCCTCGGTGTCCGGCCCTCTAATCACCCCTACATACTGCCATCCATTTACCATAACAGACCGCGCCACGCCGTCCGTACTGTCACTCACTTGTCACAGTTCACTTCATGCCGAGAGAAAGTGACCAGATGATTAGGAAGAATTCTTATAGTGACGGTTGTGGGAGGATGGCCGATGGCCTCTGTGACAGCGGTCCTCAGCCTAGAGGTCTTGTCTGTAGTAGGGGGATGGGGTCCTCGGTGTCCGGCCCTCTAATCACCCCTACATACTGCCATCCATTTACCATAACAGACCGCCCCACGCCGTCCGTACTGTCACTCACTTGTCACAGTTCACTTCATGCCGAGAGAAAGTGACCAGATGATTAGGAAGAATTCTTATAGTGACGGTTGTGGGAGGATGGCCGATGGCCTCTGTGACAGCGGTCCTCAGCCTAGAGGTCTTGTCTGTAGTAGGGGGATGGGGTCCTCGGTGTCCGGCCCTCTAATCACCCCTAAATACTGCCATCCATTTACCATCACTTCATGCCGAGAGAAAGTGACCAGATGATTAGGAAGAATTCTTATAGTGACGGTTGTGGGAGGATGGCCGATGGCCTCTGTGACAGCGGTCCTCAGCCTAGAGGTCTTGTCTGTAGTAGGGGGATGGGGTCCTCGGTGTCCGGCCCTCTAATCACCCCTAAATACTGCCATCCATTTACCATAACAGACCGCCCCACGCCGTCCGTACTGTCACTCACTTGTCACAGTTCACTTCATGCCGAGAGAAAGTGACCAGATGATTAGGAAGAATTCTTATAGTGACGGTTGTGGGAGGAGTGCCGATGGCCTCTGTGACAGCGGTCCTCAGCCTAGAGGTCTTGTCTGTAGTAGGGGGATGGGGTCCTCGGTGTCCGGCCCTCTAATCACCCCTACATACTGCCATCCATTTACCATAACAGACCGCCCCACGCCGTCCGTACTGTCACTCACTTGTCACAGTTCACTTCATGCCGAGAGAAAGTGACCAGATGATTAGGAAGAATTCTTATAGTGACGGTTGTGGGAGGAGTGCCGATGGCCTCTGTGACAGCGGTCCTCAGCCTAGAGGTCTTGTCTGTAGTAGGGGGATGGGGTCCTCGGTGTCCGGCCCTCTAATCACCCCTACATACTGCCATCCATTTACCATAACAGACCGCCCCACGCCGTCCGTACTGTCACTCACTTGTCACAGTTCACTTCATGCCGAGAGAAAGTGACCAGATGATTAGGAAGAATTCTTATAGTGACGGTTGTGGGAGGATGGCCGATGGCCTCTGTGACAGCGGTCCTCAGCCTAGAGGTCTTGTCTGTAGTAGGGGGATGGGGTCCTCGGTGTCCGGCCCTCTAATCACCCCTACATACTGCCATCCATTTACCATAACAGACCGCCCCACGCCGTCCGTACTGTCACTCACTTGTCACAGTTCACTTCATGCCGAGAGAAAGTGACCAGATGATTAGGAAGAATTCTTATAGTGACGGTTGTGGGAGGATGGCCGATGGCCTCTGTGACAGCGGTCCTCAGCCTAGAGGTCTTGTCTGTAGTAGGGGGATGGGGTCCTCGGTGTCCGGCCCTCTAATCACCCCTACATACTGCCATCCATTTACCATAACAGACCGCCCCACGCCGTCCGTACTGTCACTCACTTGTCACAGTTCACTTCATGCCGAGAGAAAGTGACCAGATGATTAGGAAGAATTCTTATAGTGACGGTTGTGGGAGGATGGCCGATGGCCTCTGTGACAGCGGTCCTCAGCCTAGAGGTCTTGTCTGTAGTAGGGGGATGGGGTCCTCGGTGTCCGGCCCTCTAATCACCCCTAAATACTGCCATCCATTTACCATAACAGACCGCCCCACGCCGTCCGTACTGTCACTCACTTGTCACAGTTCACTTCATGCCGAGAGAAAGTGACCAGATGATTAGGAAGAATTCTTATAGTGACGGTTGTGGGAGGAGTGCCGATGGCCTCTGTGACAGCGGTCCTCAGCCTAGAGGTCTTGTCTGTAGTAGGGGGATGGGGTCCTCGGTGTCCAGCCCTCTAATCACCCCTAAATACTGCCATCCATTTACCATAACAGACCGCCCCACGCCGTCCGTACTGTCACTCACTTGTCACAGTTCACTTCATGCCGAGAGAAAGTGACCAGATGATTAGGAAGAATTCTTATAGTGACGGTTGTGGGAGGAGTGCCGATGGCCTCTGTGACAGCGGTCCTCAGCCTAGAGGTCTTGTCTGTAGTAGGGGGATGGGGTCCTCGGTGTCCGGCCCTCTAATCACCCCTAAATACTGCCATCCATTTACCATAACAGACCGCGCCACGCCGTCCGTACTGTCACTCACTTGTCACAGTTCACTTCATGCCGAGAGAAAGTGACCAGATGATTAGGAAGAATTCTTATAGTGACGGTTGTGGGAGGATGGCCGATGGCCTCTGTGACAGCGGTCCTCAGCCTAGAGGTCTTGTCTGTAGTAGGGGGATGGGGTCCTCGGTGTCCGGCCCTCTAATCACCCCTACATACTGCCATCCATTTACCATAACAGACCGCCCCACGCCGTCCGTACTGTCACTCACTTGTCACAGTTCACTTCATGCCGAGAGAAAGTGACCAGATGATTAGGAAGAATTCTTATAGTGACGGTTGTGGGAGGATGGCCGATGGCCTCTGTGACAGCGGTCCTCAGCCTAGAGGTCTTGTCTGTAGTAGGGGGATGGGGTCCTCGGTGTCCGGCCCTCTAATCACCCCTACATACTGCCATCCATTTACCATAACAGACCGCCCCACGCCGTCCGTACTGTCACTCACTTGTCACAGTTCACTTCATGCCGAGAGAAAGTGACCAGATGATTAGGAAGAATTCTTATAGTGACGGTTGTGGGAGGAGTGCCGATGGCCTCTGTGACAGCGGTCCTCAGCCTAGAGGTCTTGTCTGTAGTAGGGGGATGGGGTCCTCGGTGTCCGGCCCTCTAATCACCCCTACATACTGCCATCCATTTACCATAACAGACCGCACCACGCCGTCCGTACTGTCACTCACTTGTCACAGTTCACTTCATGCCGAGAGAAAGTGACCAGATGATTAGGAAGAATTCTTATAGTGACGGTTGTGGGAGGATGGCCGATGGCCTCTGTGACAGCGGTCCTCAGCCTAGAGGTCTTGTCTGTAGTAGGGGGATGGGGTCCTCGGTGTCCGGCCCTCTAATCACCCCTAAATACTGCCATCCATTTACCATAACAGACCGCCCCACGCCGTCCGTACTGTCACTCACTTGTCACAGTTCACTTCATGCCGAGAGAAAGTGACCAGATGATTAGGAAGAATTCTTATAGTGACGGTTGTGGGAGGAGTGCCGATGGCCTCTGTGACAGCGGTCCTCAGCCTAGAGGTCTTGTCTGTAGTAGGGGGATGGGGTCCTCGGTGTCCGGCCCTCTAATCACCCCTAAATACTGCCATCCATTTACCATAACAGACCGCCCACGCCGTCCGTACTGTCACTCACTTGTCACAGTTCACTTCATGCCGAGAGAAAGTGACCAGATGATTAGGAAGAATTCTTATAGTGACGGTTGTGGGAGGAGTGCCGATGGCCTCTGTGACAGCGGTCCTCAGCCTAGAGGTCTTGTCTGTAGTAGGGGGATGGGGTCCTCGGTGTCCGGCCCTCTAATCACCCCTAAATACTGCCATCCATTTACCATAACAGACCGCCCCACGCCGTCCGTACTGTCACTCACTTGTCACAGTTCACTTCATGCCGAGAGAAAGTGACCAGATGATTAGGAAGAATTCTTATAGTGACGGTTGTGGGAGGATGGCCGATGGCCTCTGTGACAGCGGTCCTCAGCCTAGAGGTCTTGTCTGTAGTAGGGGGATGGGGTCCTCGGTGTCCGGCCCTCTAATCACCCCTAAATACTGCCATCCATTTACCATAACAGACCGCGCCACGCCGTCCGTACTGTCACTCACTTGTCACAGTTCACTTCATGCCGAGAGAAAGTGACCAGATGATTAGGAAGAATTCTTATAGTGACGGTTGTGGGAGGAGTGCCGATGGCCTCTGTGACAGCGGTCCTCAGCCTAGAGGTCTTGTCTGTAGTAGGGGGATGGGGTCCTCGGTGTCCGGCCCTCTAATCACCCCTACATACTGCCATCCATTTACCATAACAGACCGCCCCACGCCGTCCGTACTGTCACTCACTTGTCACAGTTCACTTCATGCCGAGAGAAAGTGACCAGATGATTAGGAAGAATTCTTATAGTGACGGTTGTGGGAGGAGTGCCGATGGCCTCTGTGACAGCGGTCCTCAGCCTAGAGGTCTTGTCTGTAGTAGGGGGATGGGGTCCTCGGTGTCCGGCCCTCTAATCACCCCTAAATACTGCCATCCATTTACCATAACAGACCGCCCCACGCCGTCCGTACTGTCACTCACTTGTCACAGTTCACTTCATGCCGAGAGAAAGTGACCAGATGATTAGGAAGAATTCTTATAGTGACGGTTGTGGGAGGATGGCCGATGGCCTCTGTGACAGCGGTCCTCAGCCTAGAGGTCTTGTCTGTAGTAGGGGGATGGGGTCCTCGGTGTCCGGCCCTCTAATCACCCCTACATACTGCCATCCATTTACCATAACAGACCGCGCCACGCCGTCCGTACTGTCACTCACTTGTCACAGTTCACTTCATGCCGAGAGAAAGTGACCAGATGATTAGGAAGAATTCTTATAGTGACGGTTGTGGGAGGAGTGCCGATGGCCTCTGTGACAGCGGTCCTCAGCCTAGAGGTCTTGTCTGTAGTAGGGGGATGGGGTCCTCGGTGTCCGGCCCTCTAATCACCCCTAAATACTGCCATCCATTTACCATAACAGACCGCGCCACGCCGTCCGTACTGTCACTCACTTGTCACAGTTCACTTCATGCCGAGAGAAAGTGACCAGATGATTAGGAAGAATTCTTATAGTGACGGTTGTGGGAGGATGGCCGATGGCCTCTGTGACAGCGGTCCTCAGCCTAGAGGTCTTGTCTGTAGTAGGGGGATGGGGTCCTCGGTGTCCGGCCCTCTAATCACCCCTAAATACTGCCATCCATTTACCATAACAGACCGCCCCACGCCGTCCGTACTGTCACTCACTTGTCACAGTTCACTTCATGCCGAGAGAAAGTGACCAGATGATTAGGAAGAATTCTTATAGTGACGGTTGTGGGAGGAGTGCCGATGGCCTCTGTGACAGCGGTCCTCAGCCTAGAGGTCTTGTCTGTAGTAGGGGGATGGGGTCCTCGGTGTCCGGCCCTCTAATCACCCCTACATACTGCCATCCATTTACCATAACAGACCGCCCCACGCCGTCCGTACTGTCACTCACTTGTCACAGTTCACTTCATGCCGAGAGAAAGTGACCAGATGATTAGGAAGAATTCTTATAGTGACGGTTGTGGGAGGATGGCCGATGGCCTCTGTGACAGCGGTCCTCAGCCTAGAGGTCTTGTCTGTAGTAGGGGGATGGGGTCCTCGGTGTCCGGCCCTCTAATCACCCCTAAATACTGCCATCCATTTACCATAACAGACCGCCCCACGCCGTCCGTACTGTCACTCACTTGTCACAGTTCACTTCATGCCGAGAGAAAGTGACCAGATGATTAGGAAGAATTCTTATAGTGACGGTTGTGGGAGGAGTGCCGATGGCCTCTGTGACAGCGGTCCTCAGCCTAGAGGTCTTGTCTGTAGTAGGGGGATGGGGTCCTCGGTGTCCGGCCCTCTAATCACCCCTAAATACTGCCATCCATTTACCATAACAGACCGCGCCACGCCGTCCGTACTGTCACTCACTTGTCACAGTTCACTTCATGCCGAGAGAAAGTGACCAGATGATTAGGAAGAATTCTTATAGTGACGGTTGTGGGAGGAGGGCCGATGGCCTCTGTGACAGCGGTCCTCAGCCTAGAGGTCTTGTCTGTAGTAGGGGGATGGGGTCCTCGGTGTCCGGCCCTCTAATCACCCCTACATACTGCCATCCATTTACCATAACAGACCGCCCCACGCCGTCCGTACTGTCACTCACTTGTCACAGTTCACTTCATGCCGAGAGAAAGTGACCAGATGATTAGGAAGAATTCTTATAGTGACGGTTGTGGGAGGAGTGCCGATGGCCTCTGTGACAGCGGTCCTCAGCCTAGAGGTCTTGTCTGTAGTAGGGGGATGGGGTCCTCGGTGTCCGGCCCTCTAATCACCCCTAAATACTGCCATCCATTTACCATAACAGACCGCCCCACGCCGTCCGTACTGTCACTCACTTGTCACAGTTCACTTCATGCCGAGAGAAAGTGACCAGATGATTAGGAAGAATTCTTATAGTGACGGTTGTGAGAGGATGGCCGATGGCCTCTGTGACAGCGGTCCTCAGCCTAGAGGTCTTGTCTGTAGTAGGGGGATGGGGTCCTCGGTGTCCGGCCCTCTAATCACCCCTACATACTGCCATCCATTTACCATAACAGACCGCCCCACGCCGTCCGTACTGTCACTCACTTGTCACAGTTCACTTCATGCCGAGAGAAAGTGACCAGATGATTAGGAAGAATTCTTATAGTGACGGTTGTGGGAGGATGGCCGATGGCCTCTGTGACAGCGGTCCTCAGCCTAGAGGTCTTGTCTGTAGTAGGGGGATGGGGTCCTCGGTGTCCGGCCCTCTAATCACCCCTACATACTGCCATCCATTTACCATAACAGACCGCCCCACGCCGTCCGTACTGTCACTCACTTGTCACAGTTCACTTCATGCCGAGAGAAAGTGACCAGATGATTAGGAAGAATTCTTATAGTGACGGTTGTGGGAGGAGTGCCGATGGCCTCTGTGACAGCGGTCCTCAGCCTAGAGGTCTTGTCTGTAGTAGGGGGATGGGGTCCTCGGTGTCCGGCCCTCTAATCACCCCTAAATACTGCCATCCATTTACCATAACAGACCGCCCCACGCCGTCCGTACTGTCACTCACTTGTCACAGTTCACTTCATGCCGAGAGAAAGTGACCAGATGATTAGGAAGAATTCTTATAGTGACGGTTGTGGGAGGAGTGCCGATGGCCTCTGTGACAGCGGTCCTCAGCCTAGAGGTCTTGTCTGTAGTAGGGGGATGGGGTCCTCGGTGTCCGGCCCTCTAATCACCCCTACATACTGCCATCCATTTACCATAACAGACCGCCCCACGCCGTCCGTACTGTCACTCACTTGTCACAGTTCACTTCATGCCGAGAGAAAGTGACCAGATGATTAGGAAGAATTCTTATAGTGACGGTTGTGGGAGGATGGCCGATGGCCTCTGTGACAGCGGTCCTCAGCCTAGAGGTCTTGTCTGTAGTAGGGGGATGGGGTCCTCGGTGTCCGGCCCTCTAATCACCCCTACATACTGCCATCCATTTACCATAACAGACCGCCCCACGCCGTCCGTACTGTCACTCACTTGTCACAGTTCACTTCATGCCGAGAGAAAGTGACCAGATGATTAGGAAGAATTCTTATAGTGACGGTTGTGGGAGGATGGCCGATGGCCTCTGTGACAGCGGTCCTCAGCCTAGAGGTCTTGTCTGTAGTAGGGGGATGGGGTCCTCGGTGTCCGGCCCTCTAATCACCCCTAAATACTGCCATCCATTTACCATAACAGACCGCCCCACGCCGTCCGTACTGTCACTCACTTGTCACAGTTCACTTCATGCCGAGAGAAAGTGACCAGATGATTAGGAAGAATTCTTATAGTGACGGTTGTGGGAGGAGTGCCGATGGCCTCTGTGACAGCGGTCCTCAGCCTAGAGGTCTTGTCTGTAGTAGGGGGATGGGGTCCTCGGTGTCCGGCCCTCTAATCACCCCTACATACTGCCATCCATTTACCATAACAGACCGCCCCACGCCGTCCGTACTGTCACTCACTTGTCACAGTTCACTTCATGCCGAGAGAAAGTGACCAGATGATTAGGAAGAATTCTTATAGTGACGGTTGTGGGAGGAGTGGCCGATGGCCTCTGTGACAGCGGTCCTCAGCCTAGAGGTCTTGTCTGTAGTAGGGGGATGGGGTCCTCGGTGTCCGGCCCTCTAATCACCCCTACATACTGCCATCCATTTACCATAACAGACCGCCCCACGCCGTCCGTACTGTCACTCACTTGTCACAGTTCACTTCATGCCGAGAGAAAGTGACCAGATGATTAGGAAGAATTCTTATAGTGACGGTTGTGGGAGGATGGCCGATGGCCTCTGTGACAGCGGTCCTCAGCCTAGAGGTCTTGTCTGTAGTAGGGGGATGGGGTCCTCGGTGTCCGGCCCTCTAATCACCCCTAAATACTGCCATCCATTTACCATAACAGACCGCCCCACGCCGTCCGTACTGTCACTCACTTGTCACAGTTCACTTCATGCCGAGAGAAAGTGACCAGATGATTAGGAAGAATTCTTATAGTGACGGTTGTGGGAGGATGGCCGATGGCCTCTGTGACAGCGGTCCTCAGCCTAGAGGTCTTGTCTGTAGTAGGGGGATGGGGTCCTCGGTGTCCGGCCCTCTAATCACCCCTACATACTGCCATCCATTTACCATAACAGACCGCCCCACGCCGTCCGTACTGTCACTCACTTGTCACAGTTCACTTCATGCCGAGAGAAAGTGACCAGATGATTAGGAAGAATTCTTATAGTGACGGTTGTGGGAGGATGGCCGATGGCCTCTGTGACAGCGGTCCTCAGCCTAGAGGTCTTGTCTGTAGTAGGGGGATGGGGTCCTCGGTGTCCGGCCCTCTAATCACCCCTAAATACTGCCATCCATTTACCATAACAGACCGCGCCACGCCGTCCGTACTGTCACTCACTTGTCACAGTTCACTTCATGCCGAGAGAAAGTGACCAGATGATTAGGAAGAATTCTTATAGTGACGGTTGTGGGAGGAGTGCCGATGGCCTCTGTGACAGCGGTCCTCAGCCTAGAGGTCTTGTCTGTAGTAGGGGGATGGGGTCCTCGGTGTCCGGCCCTCTAATCACCCCTACATACTGCCATCCATTTACCATAACAGACCGCCCCACGCCGTCCGTACTGTCACTCACTTGTCACAGTTCACTTCATGCCGAGAGAAAGTGACCAGATGATTAGGAAGAATTCTTATAGTGACGGTTGTGGGAGGATGGCCGATGGCCTCTGTGACAGCGGTCCTCAGCCTAGAGGTCTTGTCTGTAGTAGGGGGATGGGGTCCTCGGTGTCCGGCCCTCTAATCACCCCTACATACTGCCATCCATTTACCATAACAGACCGCGCCACGCCGTCCGTACTGTCACTCACTTGTCACAGTTCACTTCATGCCGAGAGAAAGTGACCAGATGATTAGGAAGAATTCTTATAGTGACGGTTGTGGGAGGATGGCCGATGGCCTCTGTGACAGCGGTCCTCAGCCTAGAGGTCTTGTCTGTAGTAGGGGGATGGGGTCCTCGGTGTCCGGCCCTCTAATCACCCCTACATACTGCCATCCATTTACCATAACAGACCGCCCCACGCCGTCCGTACTGTCACTCACTTGTCACAGTTCACTTCATGCCGAGAGAAAGTGACCAGATGATTAGGAAGAATTCTTATAGTGACGGTTGTGGGAGGAGGGCCGATGGCCTCTGTGACAGCGGTCCTCAGCCTAGAGGTCTTGTCTGTAGTAGGGGGATGGGGTCCTCGGTGTCCGGCCCTCTAATCACCCCTACATACTGCCATCCATTTACCATAACAGACCGCCCCACGCCGTCCGTACTGTCACTCACTTGTCACAGTTCACTTCATGCCGAGAGAAAGTGACCAGATGATTAGGAAGAATTCTTATAGTGACGGTTGTGGGAGGAGTGCCGATGGCCTCTGTGACAGCGGTCCTCAGCCTAGAGGTCTTGTCTGTAGTAGGGGGATGGGGTCCTCGGTGTCCGGCCCTCTAATCACCCCTACATACTGCCATCCATTTACCATAACAGACCGCCCCACGCCGTCCGTACTGTCACTCACTTGTCACAGTTCACTTCATGCCGAGAGAAAGTGACCAGATGATAAGGAAGAATTCTTATAGTGACGGTTGTGGGAGGATGGCCGATGGCCTCTGTGACAGCGGTCCTCAGCCTAGAGGTCTTGTCTGTAGTAGGGGGATGGGGTCCTCGGTGTCCGGCCCTCTAATCACCCCTACATACTGCCATCCATTTACCATAACAGACCGCCCCACGCCGTCCGTACTGTCACTCACTTGTCACAGTTCACTTCATGCCGAGAGAAAGTGACCAGATGATTAGGAAGAATTCTTATAGTGACGGTTGTGGGAGGATGGCCGATGGCCTCTGTGACAGCGGTCCTCAGCCTAGAGGTCTTGTCTGTAGTAGGGGGATGGGGTCCTCGGTGTCCGGCCCTCTAATCACCCCTACATACTGCCATCCATTTACCATAACAGACCGCACCACGCCGTCCGTACTGTCACTCACTTGTCACAGTTCACTTCATGCCGAGAGAAAGTGACCAGATGATTAGGAAGAATTCTTATAGTGACGGTTGTGGGAGGAGTGGCCGATGGCCTCTGTGACAGCGGTCCTCAGCCTAGAGGTCTTGTCTGTAGTAGGGGGATGGGGTCCTCGGTGTCCGGCCCTCTAATCACCCCTACATACTGCCATCCATTTACCATAACAGACCGCCCCACGCCGTCCGTACTGTCACTCACTTGTCACAGTTCACTTCATGCCGAGAGAAAGTGACCAGATGATTAGGAAGAATTCTTATAGTGACGGTTGTGGGAGGAGTGCCGATGGCCTCTGTGACAGCGGTCCTCAGCCTAGAGGTCTTGTCTGTAGTAGGGGGATGGGGTCCTCGGTGTCCGGCCCTCTAATCACCCCTACATACTGCCATCCATTTACCATAACAGACCTCCCACGCCGTCCGTACTGTCACTCACTTGTCACAGTTCACTTCATGCCGAGAGAAAGTGACCAGATGATTAGGAAGAATTCTTATAGTGACGGTTGTGGGAGGATGGCCGATGGCCTCTGTGACAGCGGTCCTCAGCCTAGAGGTCTTGTCTGTAGTAGGGGGATGGGGTCCTCGGTGTCCGGCCCTCTAATCACCCCTACATACTGCCATCCATTTACCATAACAGACCGCCCCACGCCGTCCGTACTGTCACTCACTTGTCACAGTTCACTTCATGCCGAGAGAAAGTGACCAGATGATTAGGAAGAATTCTTATAGTGACGGTTGTGGGAGGATGGCCGATGGCCTCTGTGACAGCGGTCCTCAGCCTAGAGGTCTTGTCTGTAGTAGGGGGATGGGGTCCTCGGTGTCCGGCCCTCTAATCACCCCTACATACTGCCATCCATTTACCATAACAGACCGCCCCACGCCGTCCGTACTGTCACTCACTTGTCACAGTTCACTTCATGCCGAGAGAAAGTGACCAGATGATTAGGAAGAATTCTTATAGTGACGGTTGTGGGAGGATGGCCGATGGCCTCTGTGACAGCGGTCCTCAGCCTAGAGGTCTTGTCTGTAGTAGGGGGATGGGGTCCTCGGTGTCCGGCCCTCTAATCACCCCTAAATACTGCCATCCATTTACCATAACAGACCGCCCCACGCCGTCCGTACTGTCACTCACTTGTCACAGTTCACTTCATGCCGAGAGAAAGTGACCAGATGATTAGGAAGAATTCTTATAGTGACGGTTGTGGGAGGAGTGCCGATGGCCTCTGTGACAGCGGTCCTCAGCCTAGAGGTCTTGTCTGTAGTAGGGGGATGGGGTCCTCGGTGTCCGGCCCTCTAATCACCCCTACATACTGCCATCCATTTACCATAACAGACCGCCCCACGCCGTCCGTACTGTCACTCACTTGTCACAGTTCACTTCATGCCGAGAGAAAGTGACCAGATGATTAGGAAGAATTCTTATAGTGACGGTTGTGGGAGGAGTGCCGATGGCCTCTGTGACAGCGGTCCTCAGCCTAGAGGTCTTGTCTGTAGTAGGGGGATGGGGTCCTCGGTGTCCGGCCCTCTAATCACCCCTACATACTGCCATCCATTTACCATAACAGACCGCCCCACGCCGTCCGTACTGTCACTCACTTGTCACAGTTCACTTCATGCCGAGAGAAAGTGACCAGATGATTAGGAAGAATTCTTATAGTGACGGTTGTGGGAGGATGGCCGATGGCCTCTGTGACAGCGGTCCTCAGCCTAGAGGTCTTGTCTGTAGTAGGGGGATGGGGTCCTCGGTGTCCGGCCCTCTAATCACCCCTACATACTGCCATCCATTTACCATAACAGACCGCCCCACGCCGTCCGTACTGTCACTCACTTGTCACAGTTCACTTCATGCCGAGAGAAAGTGACCAGATGATTAGGAAGAATTCTTATAGTGACGGTTGTGGGAGGATGGCCGATGGCCTCTGTGACAGCGGTCCTCAGCCTAGAGGTCTTGTCTGTAGTAGGGGGATGGGGTCCTCGGTGTCCGGCCCTCTAATCACCCCTACATACTGCCATCCATTTACCATAACAGACCGCACCACGCCGTCCGTACTGTCACTCACTTGTCACAGTTCACTTCATGCCGAGAGAAAGTGACCAGATGATTAGGAAGAATTCTTATAGTGACGGTTGTGGGAGGATGGCCGATGGCCTCTGTGACAGCGGTCCTCAGCCTAGAGGTCTTGTCTGTAGTAGGGGGATGGGGTCCTCGGTGTCCGGCCCTCTAATCACCCCTACATACTGCCATCCATTTACCATAACAGACCGCCCCACGCCGTCCGTACTGTCACTCACTTGTCACAGTTCACTTCATGCCGAGAGAAAGTGACCAGATGATTAGGAAGAATTCTTATAGTGACGGTTGTGGGAGGATGGCCGATGGCCTCTGTGACAGCGGTCCTCAGCCTAGAGGTCTTGTCTGTAGTAGGGGGATGGGGTCCTCGGTGTCCGGCCCTCTAATCACCCCTACATACTGCCATCCATTTACCATAACAGACCGCGCCACGCCGTCCGTACTGTCACTCACTTGTCACAGTTCACTTCATGCCGAGAGAAAGTGACCAGATGATTAGGAAGAATTCTTATAGTGACGGTTGTGGGAGGATGGCCGATGGCCTCTGTGACAGCGGTCCTCAGCCTAGAGGTCTTGTCTGTAGTAGGGGGATGGGGTCCTCGGTGTCCGGCCCTCTAATCACCCCTAAATACTGCCATCCATTTACCATAACAGACCGCACCACGCCGTCCGTACTGTCACTCACTTGTCACAGTTCACTTCATGCCGAGAGAAAGTGACCAGATGATTAGGAAGAATTCTTATAGTGACGGTTGTGGGAGGAGTGCCGATGGCCTCTGTGACAGCGGTCCTCAGCCTAGAGGTCTTGTCTGTAGTAGGGGGATGGGGTCCTCGGTGTCCGGCCCTCTAATCACCCCTACATACTGCCATCCATTTACCATAACAGACCGCCCCACGCCGTCCGTACTGTCACTCACTTGTCACAGTTCACTTCATGCCGAGAGAAAGTGACCAGATGATTAGGAAGAATTCTTATAGTGACGGTTGTGGGAGGATGGCCGATGGCCTCTGTGACAGCGGTCCTCAGCCTAGAGGTCTTGTCTGTAGTAGGGGGATGGGGTCCTCGGTGTCCGGCCCTCTAATCACCCCTAAATACTGCCATCCATTTACCATAACAGACCGCCCCACGCCGTCCGTACTGTCACTCACTTGTCACAGTTCACTTCATGCCGAGAGAAAGTGACCAGATGATTAGGAAGAATTCTTATAGTGACGGTTGTGGGAGGAGTGGCCGATGGCCTCTGTGACAGCGGTCCTCAGCCTAGAGGTCTTGTCTGTAGTAGGGGGATGGGGTCCTCGGTGTCCGGCCCTCTAATCACCCCTACATACTGCCATCCATTTACCATAACAGACCGCCCCACGCCGTCCGTACTGTCACTCACTTGTCACAGTTCACTTCATGCCGAGAGAAAGTGACCAGATGATTAGGAAGAATTCTTATAGTGACGGTTGTGGGAGGATGGCCGATGGCCTCTGTGACAGCGGTCCTCAGCCTAGAGGTCTTGTCTGTAGTAGGGGGATGGGGTCCTCGGTGTCCGGCCCTCTAATCACCCCTACATACTGCCATCCATTTACCATAACAGACCGCGCCACGCCGTCCGTACTGTCACTCACTTGTCACAGTTCACTTCATGCCGAGAGAAAGTGACCAGATGATAAGGAAGAATTCTTATAGTGACGGTTGTGGGAGGATGGCCGATGGCCTCTGTGACAGCGGTCCTCAGCCTAGAGGTCTTGTCTGTAGTAGGGGGATGGGGTCCTCGGTGTCCGGCCCTCTAATCACCCCTAAATACTGCCATCCATTTACCATAACAGACCGCCCCACGCCGTCCGTACTGTCACTCACTTGTCACAGTTCACTTCATGCCGAGAGAAAGTGACCAGATGATTAGGAAGAATTCTTATAGTGACGGTTGTGGGAGGAGTGCCGATGGCCTCTGTGACAGCGGTCCTCAGCCTAGAGGTCTTGTCTGTAGTAGGGGGATGGGGTCCTCGGTGTCCGGCCCTCTAATCACCCCTACATACTGCCATCCATTTACCATAACAGACCGCCCCACGCCGTCCGTACTGTCACTCACTTGTCACAGTTCACTTCATGCCGAGAGAAAGTGACCAGATGATAAGGAAGAATTCTTATAGTGACGGTTGTGGGAGGATGGCCGATGGCCTCTGTGACAGCGGTCCTCAGCCTAGAGGTCTTGTCTGTAGTAGGGGGATGGGGTCCTCGGTGTCCGGCCCTCTAATCACCCCTAAATACTGCCATCCATTTACCATAACAGACCGCCCCACGCCGTCCGTACTGTCACTCACTTGTCACAGTTCACTTCATGCCGAGAGAAAGTGACCAGATGATTAGGAAGAATTCTTATAGTGACGGTTGTGGGAGGAGTGCCGATGGCCTCTGTGACAGCGGTCCTCAGCCTAGAGGTCTTGTCTGTAGTAGGGGGATGGGGTCCTCGGTGTCCGGCCCTCTAATCACCCCTACATACTGCCATCCATTTACCATAACAGACCGCCCACGCCGTCCGTACTGTCACTCACTTGTCACAGTTCACTTCATGCCGAGAGAAAGTGACCAGATGATTAGGAAGAATTCTTATAGTGACGGTTGTGGGAGGAGTGGCCGATGGCCTCTGTGACAGCGGTCCTCAGCCTAGAGGTCTTGTCTGTAGTAGGGGGATGGGGTCCTCGGTGTCCGGCCCTCTAATCACCCCTACATACTGCCATCCATTTACCATAACAGACCGCCCCACGCCGTCCGTACTGTCACTCACTTGTCACAGTTCACTTCATGCCGAGAGAAAGTGACCAGATGATTAGGAAGAATTCTTATAGTGACGGTTGTGGGAGGATGGCCGATGGCCTCTGTGACAGCGGTCCTCAGCCTAGAGGTCTTGTCTGTAGTAGGGGGATGGGGTCCTCG
>NW_024401170.1:0-107540 GCF_905171765.1 Bufo bufo
TATGGCCCTCTTTGTACACTTTGTTGCTTAAGTCTCAACAAAATCTATGGCTGGCAACAGTACCTTGGCTGTAATGGCTATAATGTCCATTGCAGGATACAGGGGTTTGATGGAGCATCTGGCCAGGATGTGTCTAGGTGTGAAGGGTGTCTTAACAGTGTCCCTCAGTGTAGCAAAGTCTGAATGGCTGTAGTCACAGATTACCTGTCACAACCAGACAGCTGAGAAGCTCTGACAGAAGCCTTTCAGAACCTCCTCCTTGAGTTTTCTTTGTTTTGGTTTTCAGTTCCTCATCTCGTTAGTCTCTCTCAGCTGTCATGTAGTTGGACTGATTGCATCCCTTTAAATTCCTCCCCATAATGCATTAGTGTGCGGCTTATACAACTTCCCGGAGTGTGTGTGCATGCTGTTCCTATTTCCCAGTCTTCTATAAGATAAGTGCTGTAGATTCATTTGTGATTTTCTGTTTGCTGGATCCCAGATGACCCTGACTCCCTCCGTGTCTAGTGTAGGGAGCCGGTGGTCGTGTCCCCTCACTATTGTAGGGTGTTCAGGTATTATATAGTCGAGGTACGGGGATATGCGATCATCCACCTTTGGGGTGTTCGCATAGGCTGAGCAGTCAGGGAGAGTGCCAGGTCTCATGCAGGGGTCTCCCTTTTGTTCATTAGTTTTGGATCCAGTGAGTCATAGATTCTTTTGCATTGTCTTGTTTCCTATACACCTTCCGTGACATTATAAGCCGCCAAAACCGTCTCAAGCATGGATCCGGTTTCACTTTTGGCTGAACGCTTCCAGGGTCTTTCATTGGAGGTAGCTGAGCTCCGTAAGACTTTTTCTCAGTTTCAAGTGACCAGTTCATGGAGTTTGTTCTGAGCCTAAGATCTCGCTCCCGGATACGTTCTCCGGGGGTAGTGAGAATTTTGTGTGTTTTAGAGAGGCTTGCAAACTCCATTTTTGCCTTCTTCCCCATTCCTCTGGTGATGAGGAACGGAGGGTGGGGATCATTATATCGCTGCTCAGGGGTAACGCTCAGTCCTGGGCCTTTTCGCTGCCGGAGGGGGCACGGCCCCTCCATTCAGTGGATGAATTCTTTTTAGCCCTGGGTCAGATATATGATGATCCGGATCGTATTGCTCTGGCTGAGTCTAGACTACGTCTGTTATGCCAGGGTAAACAATCCGCAGAGATATACTGCTCAGAATTTCAGAGATGGGCAGCTGATACTGGTTGGAATGATGCTGCACTCCGAAGTCAATTTTGCCATGGTCTTTCAGAGGGATTGAAAGATGCATTTGCCTTTCATGAGAGGCCTATCTCCTTGGACTCTGCTATGTCTCAGGCCGTTCGTATTGACAGGCGTCTTAGAGAGAGAGGAGAGATCTCTCCTTCCTGTCATACTCAGTCCCGGGACAGTGCAGCGGTCTCATTCTGTGCGCAGGGGTCTCAGTCGCTGTCAGCCCCTTCTGTGTAGGAGCCCATGCAGCTGGGGTTGATTGCCTCTGACAATAGAAGATTCAGCCCGCATGGGAGGGTTTGTTTTTGTTGTGGAGGTATAAATCATTTGGCAAATGTTTGTCCCTCTAGGAGATTCAGGCAGTTTTCTGGGAGTAATAAAGAAACAAAAAGGAAAAAATCTTTTAAAAATGTTCCGTCTGTTACTATTGTCAGGGTTGAGGCGGAAATTGAAGGTTTTCCGTTTGCTTGTAGTTCTTATTTTGTCCTGCCTGCTAGGGTGGCGCTAGAGAGCAAGAGCATTTTTTTGTGAGATTTTTGTGGATAGTGGAGCAGCTGTCAATCTCATTGATAATCAATTTGCAATAACTCATGGTTTCCAGGTATGCACTTTGGGAAAGGCTATTCCTGTTTTTGCTATTGATTCCGCTCCACTTTCTCAGAAATCGTTAAAGGGCATAGTTCACAATATCCGTTTGATTATGAGTGATACTCATGTTGAGGATGTGTTATGTTTCATCCTAAACGGGTTGCCTACTCCTCCAGTGTTGGGGCTACCCTGGCTCACTAAACATAACCCCACCATAACCCCACCATTGATTGGCAAGCGAGGCAAATAAATGGTTGGAGTGACTTTTGCAGACTTTTGGTTCTTTAAGACCTTGTCTGGATTTCAGGAAGCTGAACAGTATCACTATTCGTGACGCTTATCCGCTTCCTCTGATCCCGGACCTGTTTAACCAGGTTGTTGGGGCTAAAGTCTTTTCCAAATTAGACCTAAGAGGGGCATACAACCTGGTCAGGGTCAGAGAAGGAGACGAATGGAAGACGGCTTTCAATACCCCTGAGGGCCATTTTGAGAATTTGGTTATGCCTTTTGGTTTGATGAATGCCCCAGCCGTTTTTCAGCATTTCGTGAACAGCATTTTTTATCATTTAATGGGAAAATTTGTATTAGTGTATTTGGATGACATTTTGATTTTTTCTCCTGATTTCAAAACTCATAAGGAACACTTACGTCAGGTCTTGCTCATCCTGCGGGAGAATAAATTATACGCGAAACTGGAAAAATATGTGTTTGCGGTTCCAGAAATTCAATTTCTGGGGTTTCTTCTCTCCGCTTCTGGTTTTCGCATGGACCCCGAGAAGGTCCACGCTGTGCTTGAGTGGGAGCTTCCTGAGAATCAGAAGGCGCTGATGCGTTTTTTGGGCTTTGCCAATTATTACAGGAAGTTTATTTTGAATTATTCCTCTGTTGTTAAACCACTCACTGATATGACCAGAAAGGGGGTAGATTTTTCTTCCTGGTCGGTAGAGGCGCGTAAGGCCTTTTCTAATATCAAGGAGAGTTTTGCTTCCGCTCCCATCCTGGTACAACCTGATATTTCTTTACCCTTCATAGTTGAGGTTGATGCTTCTGAGGTGGGTGTTGGTGCGGTCTTGTCTCAGGGTTCCTCTCCTGCCAAATGGCGACCGTGTGCCTTTTTCTCGAAAAAACTCTCCTCCGCAGAGAGAAATTACGATGTGGGAGATAGGGAATTGTTGGCCATCAAGTTGGCTTTTGAGGAATGGCGCCATTGGCTAGAGGGAGCCAGACACCCTATCACCGTGTTTACTGACCATAAAAATCTGGCCTACTTGGAGTCAGCCAAGAGTCTGAACCCGAGACAGGCCAGATGGTCTTTGTTATTTTCAAGGTTTAATTTTGTTGTCACGTTCCGCCCTGGGGTTAAGAATGTGAAGGCAGATGCCCTGTCACGTTGTTTTCCGGGAGGTGGGAATTTTGAAGACCCGGGTCCCATTTTGGCTGAAGGTGTGGTGGTCTCTGCTCTTTTTCCTGAATTGGAGGCAGAGGTGCAGGCAGCCCAGTCGGAGGCTCCTGATCTTTGTCCTCCTGGGAGGTTGTTTGTGCCTCTCGCTTTAAGACACAAGATTTTTAAGGAACACCACGATACGGTCCTTGCTGGGCGCCCGGAGGCAAGAGCCACACTGGATCTCATCGCTCGGAGATTCTGGTGGCCTGCGCTTCGTAAGTCGGTTGAGGGTTTTGTGGCAGCCTGCGAGACTTGCGCTCGTGCAAAAGTCCCTCATTCACGGCCATCTGTCACGGATGGTGTACAGGAAACAAGACAATACAATATGAACAATGACTCACTGGATCCACAACTAAGGAACAAAAGGGAGACCCCTGCAAGAGTCCTGCCGCTCTCCCTTATTGCTCAGCCTATGCGACCACCCTAAAGGTGGATGGGCGCATATCCACGTACCTCGACTATCTTACACCTGATGACCCTACAATAGTGAGGGGACACGACCACCGGCTCCATACACAGACACGGAGGGAGTCAGGGTCACCTGGATCCAGAAAACAGAAAATCATAAATACATAAACAGAACTTATCTTGCAGACGACTGGGGACTGTGGACTGAGAACTAGGAACAGCATGCACACACACTCCAGGAAGTTGTATAAGCCGCACACTACTGCATTCTGGGGAGGAACTTAAAGGGCAGCAATCAGTCCAACTACATGACAGCTGAGATAGACTAACGAGATGAGGAACTTAACCAAAACAAAGAAACTCAAGGAGGAGGATCTGGAAAGCTCCTGTCAGAGCTTCTCAACTGTCTGGTTGTGACAGTACCCCTCCCTCTACGAGTAAACTCCGGACACTCAGGGCCCACCTTCTCAGGATGGGACCTATGGAAAGCCCTGATGAGACGAGTGGCCTTAATGTCCGTCACTGGGACCCACATCCTCTCCTCAGGACCATAACCCTCCCAATGAACGAGGTACTGGAGGGAACCGCGGACAAGACGAGAATCCACAATCCTAGAGACCTGAAATTCAAGATTTCCATCAACCATAATCGGAGGAGGAGGCAAAGGCGAGGGTACAATAGGTTGAACATAAGGTTTCAATAAGGACTTATGAAAAACATTATGGATCTTCCAAGTCTGAGGAAGATCAAGACGGTAGGCAACAGGATTGATGACAGACAGGATCTTGTAAGGCCCAATAAACCTAGGACCCAACTTCCAGGAGGGAACCTTCAATTTGATATTCTTGGTAGACAACCACACCAGATCACCAACATTCAGGTCCGGACCAGGCACACGTCTCTTATCCGCCACACGCTTATATCTCTCACTCATGCTCTTTAGATTATCCTGAATCTTTTGCCAAATAGATGACAAAGACGAGGAGAATCTGTCCTCATCAGGTAAACCAGAAGACCCCTCTCCCGAGAATGTCCCAAACTGCGGATGAAACCCATATGCACCGAAAAATGGTGACTTATCAGGGACTCCTGACGACGGTTATTTAAAGCAAACTCAGCAAGGGACAAAAAAGAACACCAATACTCCTGATTCTCCGCGACAAAACAGCGCAGATATGTCTCCAGATTCTGATTGACGCGCTCTGTCTGGCCATTCGACTGCGGGTGGAAAGCAGAAGAGAATGACAACCGAACCCCCAAGCGAGAACAGAAAGCCTTCCAGAATCTGGAAACAAACTGCGTGCCCCTATCAGAGACTATGTCTGAAGGAATACCATGCAATTTGACAATGTGGTCAATAAATGCCTGCGCCAGCGTCTTAGCATTGGGCAAACCAGGAAAAGGGATGAAATGCACCATTTTGCTAAAACGGTCCACCACCACCAGAATCACAGTCTTCCCCGAGGAACGAGGCAAGTCCGTTATGAAGTCCATGGACAGATGTGTCCAAGGACGGGAAGGAATGGGTAAGGGAAGGAGAGGACCTGATGGCCGTGAATGAGGGACTTTGGCACGAGCGCAAGTCTCGCAAGCTGCCACAAAACCCTCAACCGACTTACGAAGCGCAGGCCACCAGAATCTCCGAGCGATGAGATCCAGTGTGGCTTTTGCCCCCAGGTGCCCAGCAAGGACCGTATCGTGGTGTTCCTTAAAAATCTTGTGTCTCAAAGGGAGAGGCACAAACAACCTCCCAGGAGGACAAAGATCAGGAGCCTCTGACTGGGCTGCCTGCACCTCTGCCTCCAATTCAGGAAAAAGAGCAGAGACCACCACACCTTCAGCCAAAATGGGACCCGGGTCTTCAAAATTCCCACCTCCCGGAAAACAACGTGACAGGGCATCTGCCTTCACATTCTTAACCCCAGGGCGGAACGTGACAACAAAATTAAACCTTGAAAAGAACAAAGACCATCTGGCCTGTCTCGGGTTCAGACGCTTGGCTGACTCCAAGTAGGCCAGATTTTTATGGTCAGTAAACACAGTAATAGGGTGTCTGGCTCCCTCTAGCCAATGGCGCCATTCTTCAAAAGCCAACTTGATGGCCAACAATTCCCTATCTCCCACATCATAATTTCTCTCTGCGGGGGAGAGTTTCTTTGAGAAAAAGGCACACGGTTGCCATTTGGCAGGAGAGGAACCCTGAGACAAGACCGCACCCACCCCTACCTCAGAAGCATCAACCTCAACTATGAAGGGTAACGAAATATCAGGTTGTACCAGGATGGGAGCGGAAGCAAAACTCTCCTTGATATTAGAAAAGGCCTTACGCGCCTCTACCGACCAGGAAGAAAAATCTACCCCCTTTCTGGTCATATCAGTGAGTGGTTTAACAACAGAGGAATAATTCAAAATAAATTTCCTGTAATAATTGGCAAAGCCCAAAAAACGCATCAGCGCCTTCTGATTCTCAGGAAGCTCCCACTCAAGCACAGCGCGGACCTTCTCGGGGTCCATGCGAAAACCAGAAGCGGAGAGAAGAAACCCCAGAAATTGAATTTCTGGAACCGCAAACACACATTTTTCCAGTTTCGCGTATAATTTATTCTCACGCAGAATGAGCAAGACCTGACGTAAATGTTCCTTATGAGTCTTGAAATCAGGAGAAAAAATCAAAATGTCATCCAAATACACTAATACAAATTTTCCCATTAAATGATAAAAAATGCTGTTCACGAAATGCTGAAAAACGGCTGGGGCATTCATCAAACCAAAAGGCATAACCAAATTCTCAAAATGGCCCTCAGGGGTATTGAAAGCCGTCTTCCATTCGTCTCCTTCTCTGACCCTGACCAGGTTGTATGCCCCTCTTAGGTCTAATTTGGAAAAGACTTTAGCCCCAACAACCTGGTTAAACAGGTCCGGGATCAGAGGAAGCGGATAAGGGTCACGAATAGTGATACTGTTCAGCTCCCTGAAATCCAGACAAGGTCTTAAAGAACCATCTTTTTTCTTAACAAAGAAAAAACCAGCGGCAACAGGTGACTTCGAGGGTCGTATGTGTCCTTTTCTCAGACTCTCAGAGATATAAGCACGCATAGCGACCCTCTCAGGTTGGGAAAGATTGTATAAACGAGATTTAGGTAGCTTGGCGCCTGGGATGAGATTAATAGGGCAATCGTACTCCCTGTGCGGGGGCAAATCCTGAACTCCACTCTCAGAGAAGACATCCGAAAATTCAGAGAGGAAAGGGGGTACAGTCTTAGTAGAAACCTCAGAAACAGATGTCATGAGGCAATTCTCTCTGCAAAAGTTACTCCAACCATTTATTTGCCTCGCTTGCCAATCAATGGTGGGGTTATGTTTAGTGAGCCAGGTTAGCCCCAACACTAGAGGAGTAGGCAAACCGCTAAGGACGAAACATGACACATCCTCAACATGAGCATCACTCACAATTAAACGGATATTGTGAACTATGCCCTTTAATGATTTCTGAGAAAGTGGAGCGGAATCAATAGCAAAAACAGGAATATCCTTTCCCAAAGTGCATACCTGGAAACCATGAGTTATTGCAAATTGATTATCAATGAGATTGACAGCTGCTCCACTATCCACAAAAATCTCACAAAAAATGCTTTTGCTCTCTAGCGCCACCCTAGCAGGCAGGACAAAACGGGAACTACAAGCAAACGGAAAACCTTCAATTTCCGCCTCAACCCTGACAATAGTAACAGACGGAACATTTTTAAAAGATTTTTTCCTTTTTGTTTCTCTATTACTCCCAGAAAACTGCCTGAATCTCTTAGAGGGACAAACATTTGCCAAATGATTTATACCTCCACAACAAAAACAAACCCTCCCATGCGGGCTGAATTTTCTATTGTCAGAGGCAATCAACCCCAGCTGCATGGGCTCCTGCTCAGAAGGGACTGACAGCGACTGAGACCCCTGTGCACAGAAAGAGACCGCTGCACTGTCCCGGGACTGCGTATGACAGGAAGGAGAGATCTCTCCTCTCTCTCTAAGACGCCTGTCAATACGAACAGCCTGAGACATAGCAGAATCCAAGGAGGTAGGTCTCTCATGAAAGGCAAATGCATCTTTCAATCTCTCTGAAAGACCATGGCAAAATTGACTTCGGAGTGCAGCATCATTCCAACCAGTATCAGCTGCCCATCTCTGAAATTCTGAGCAGTATATCTCTGCGGATTGTTTACCCTGGCATAACAGACGTAGTCTAGACTCAGCCAGAGCAATACGATCCGGATCATCATATATCTGACCCAGGGCTAAAAAGAATTCATCCACTGAACGGAGGGGCCGTGCCCCCTCCGGCAGCGAAAAGGCCCAGGATTGAACGTTACCCCTGAGCAGCGATATAATGATCCCCACCCTCCGTTCTTCATCACCAGAGGAATGGGGAAGAAGGCGAAAATGGAGTTTGCAAGCCTCTCTAAAACGCACAAAATACTCACTACCCCCGGAGAACGTATCCGGGAGCGAGATCTTAGGCTCAGAACAAACTCCATGAACGCAAGCTGAATCGGTCACTTGAAACTGAGAAAAAGTCTTACGGAGATCAGCTACCTCCAATGAAAGACCCTGGAAGCGCTCAGCCAAAAGTGAAACCGGATCCATGCTTGAGACGGTTTTGGCGGCTTATAATGTCACGGATGGTGTACAGGAAACAAGACAATACAATATGAACAATGACTCACTGGATCCACAACTAAGGAACAAAAGGGAGACCCCTGCAAGAGTCCTGCCGCTCTCCCTTATTGCTCAGCCTATGCAACCACCCCAAAGGTGGATGGGCGCATATCCACGTACCTCGACTATCTTACACCTGATGACCCTACAATAGTGAGGGGACACGACCACCGGCTCCCTACACAGACACGGAGGGAGTCAGGGTCACCTGGATCCAGAAAACAGAAAATCATAAATACATAAACAGAACTTATCTTGCAGACGACTGGGGACTGTGGACTGAGAACTAGGAACAGCATGCACACACACTCCAGGAAGTTGTATAAGCCGCACACTACTGCATTCTGGGGAGGAACTTAAAGGGCAGCAATCAGTCCAACTGCATGACAGCTGAGATAGACTAACGAGATGAGGAACTTAACCAAAACAAAGAAACTCAAGGAGGAGGATCTGGAAAGCTCCTGTCAGAGCTTCTCAACTGTCTGGTTGTGACACCATCAGGTCCTCTCCTTCCCTTACCCATTCCTTCCCGTCCTTGGACTCATCTGTCCATGGACTTCATAACGGACCTGCCTCGTTCCTCGGGGAAGACTGTGATTCTGGTGGTGGTGGACCGTTTTAGCAAAATGGTGCATTTCATTCCTTTTCCTGGTTTGCCCAATGCTAAGACGCTGGCACAGGCATTTATTGATCACATTGTCAAATTGCATGGTATTGCTTCAGACATAGTCTCTGATAGGGGCACGCAGTTTGTTTCCAGATTCTGGAAGGCTTTCTGTTCTCGCTTGGGGGTTCGGTTGTCATTCTCTTCTGCTTTCCACCCGCAGTCGAATGGCCAGACGGAGCGCGTCAATCAGAATCTGGAGACATATCTGCGCTGTTTTGTGGTGGAGAATCAGGAGGATTGGTGTTCTTTTTTGTCCCTTGCTGAGTTTGCTTTAACCCCTTAAGGACACAGCCTTTTTACACCTTAGGACCAGGCCATTTTTGGCAAATCTGACCAGAGTCCCTTTAAGTGCTGATAACTTTAAAACGCTTTGACTTATCCAGGCCGTTCTGAGATTGTTTTTTCGTCACATATTGTACTTCATGACACTGGTAAAATGAAGTCCAAAAAATTATTTTTTTTGCACCAAAAAATACCTAATTTGACAAAAATTTGGAAAAATTTGCAAATTTCAAAGTTTCAGTTTCTCTACTTCTGTAATACATAGTAATACCCCCAAAAATTGTTATGACTTTACATTCCCCATATGTCTACTTCATGTTTGAATTGTTTTGGGAATGATATTTTATTTTTTGGGGATGTTATAAGGCTTAGAAGTTTAGAAGCAAATCTTGAAATTTTTCTGAAATTTACAAAAACTCAATTTTTAGGGACCAGTTTAGGTCTCAAGTCACTTTGCGAGGCTTACATAATAGAAACCACCCAAAAATGACCCCATCTAAGAAACTACACCCCTCAAGGTATTCAAAACTGATTTTGCATATGTTGTTAACCCTTTAGGTGTTGCACAAGAGTTATTGGCAAATGGGGAGGAAATTTGAGAATTTCATTTTTTTGTCAAATCTTTCATTTTAACCCATTTTTTCCACTAACAAAGCAAGGGTTAACAGCCAAACAAGACTGTATCTTTATTGCCCTGACTCTGCTGTTTACAGAAACACCCAATATGTGGCCGTAAACTACTGTACGGCCACACAGCGGGGCGGCTGATTTTGCTGGACTGTTTTTTTGGCACCATGTCCCATTTGAAGCCCCACTGATGCACCCCTAGATTATAAACTCCATAAAAGTGACCCCATCTAAGAAACTACACCCCTCAAGGTATTCAAAACTGATTTTACAAACTTTGTTAACCCTTTAGGTGTTGCACAAGATTTAATGGAAAATAGAGATACAATTTCAAAATTTCACTTTTTTGGCAGATTTTCCATTTTAATATTTTTTTTCCAGTTACAAAGCAAGGGTTAACAGCCAAACAAAACTCATTATTTATGGCCCTAATTCTGTAGTTTACAGAAACACCCCATATGTGGTCGTAAACAGCTGTACGGGCACACGGCAGGGCGCAGAAGGAAAGGAATGCCATACGGTTTTTGGAAGGCAGGTTTTGCTGGACAGTTTTTTTTTACACCATGTCCCATTTGAAGCCCCCCTGATGCACCCCTAGAGTAGAAACTCCAAAAAAGTGACCCAATTTTAGAAACTACGGGATAGGTTGGCAGTTTTGTTGGTACTAGTTTAGGGTACATATGATTTTTGGTTGCTCTATATTACACTTTTTTTGCGGCAAGGTAACAAGAAATAGCTTTTTTGGCACCGTTTTTTTTTTTGTTATTTACAACATTCATCTGACAGGTTAGACAGGTTAGATCATGTGATATTTTTATAGAGCCGGTCGATACGGACGCGGCGATACCTAATATGTATACTTTTTTTTTTATTTATGTAAGTTTTACACAATGATTTCATTTTTGAAACAAAAAAAATCATGTTTTAGTGTTTCCATAGTCTAAGAGCCATAGTTTTTTCAGTTTTTGGGCGATTATCTTGGGTAGGGTATGATTTTTGCGGGATGAGATGACGGTTTGATTGTTACAATTTTGGCGTACATGCGACTTTTTTGATAACTTTTATTACCTTTTTTGGGAAGTAAGGTGGGCAAAATTTCAATTTCATCATAGTTTTTTATATTTTATTTTTATGGCGTTCACCAATCGGGTAAAGTAACATAACCGTTTTATAGATCAGGTCGTTACGGACGCGGCGATACCAAACATGTGTAGGGAATTTTTTATTTTTTATTTTTAATCAGTGATAAATGTGTTTTTTGATTTTTACTTTTTTTTCACTTTTATTCACTTTTATTTTGACCCAGACCAACTTGGTTCTTGAAGATCCAGTGGGTCTGATGTCTGTATAATACAGTACAGTACAATATATATTGTACTGCACTGTATTTTACACTTGTCTGAACAGATCTATGCCTTTTAGCACAGATCTGTTTAGCACCATGGACAGCAGGATGCCTGAGAGGCGTCCTGTTGCCATGGGAACCTTCCCCGTCTGCTCAGTACTGGTCAGAACTGTGCAGATGGGGAAGGGTAAGGAGGGGATCTGTCGGGGGGCTGTCTGGGAGCTCTCTCCCTCTCCCATCGGGGGGCTGCAAAGGCACAGCAGCCCCCCGATGGGAGAGGGAGGGAGCTCCCTGCGCTGTTAACCTTTTCCATACAGCGGTCCGTACTGACCGCTGTATGGAAAGGGTTAAACGGCTGACATCGCATCGCAGATGTCAGCCGTTTATACCAGGGTGCCAGCAATGTGCTGGCACCCTGGTATACCCACTAGAAACCAACGATTATACAAGGGGAGGCGGGCGGGGGATCGCGATCCCGCCTGCCGCACCAGACAACACCGCCCGCAACCCTCCCCCTGCATCTCCCGCCACCATAAAATCAT
Source organism: Bufo bufo (assembly GCF_905171765.1). NCBI lineage: Eukaryota > Metazoa > Chordata > Amphibia > Anura > Bufonidae > Bufo > Bufo bufo. The sequence goes on from NW_024401170.1 coordinate 11,848, forward strand.
TCGGGGGTGCAGGGGGGGTTAATAAAACGTTATTTTAGGCATATAAAGTTTCTGATCTGACCGCGGGGACCAGAAACTGCAGAAATCGCAGCAAACCGCAGGTCTGTATTGACCTGCGGTTTGCCGCGATCGCCAACATGGGGGGGTCACGGGACCCCCCCGCGCATTTAGCCTAGGTGCCTGCTCAATGATTTGAGCAGGCACCGGGATCCGATCACTGCCAGCCGCACGGCAGTGATCGGAAATACATAGGACGTACCTGTACGCCCTGTGTCCTTAAGTACCAGGGCACAAGGGCGTACCTGTACGCCCTATGTCCTTAAGAGGTTAAATAACCGTCGCCAGGAGTCCTCTGATAAGTCACTATTTTTTGGTGCATATGGGTTTCATCCGCAGTTTGGGACTTTCTCGGGAGAGGGGTCTTCTGGTTTACCTGATGAGGACAGATTCTCCTCGTCTTTGTCATCTATTTGGCCAAAGATTCAGGATCTAAAGAGCATGAGTGAGAGATATAAGCGTGTGGCAGATAAGAGACGTGTGCCTGGTCCGGACCTGAATGTTGGTGATCTGGTGTGGTTGTCTACCCAGAATATCAAATTGAAGGTTCCCTCCTGGAAGTTGGGTCCTAGGTTTATTGGGCCTTACAAGATCCTGTCTGTCATCAATCCTGTCGCCTACCGTCTTGATCTTCCTCAGACTTGGAACATCCATAATGTTTTTCATAAGTCCTTATTGAAACCTTATGTTCAACCAATTATACCCTTGCCTTTGCCTCCTCCTCCGATTATGGTGGATGGGAATCTTGAATTTCAGGTCTCTAGAATTGTGGATTCTCGTCTTGTCCGCGGTTCTCTCCAGTACCTCGTTCATTGGGAGGGTTATGGTCCTGAGGAGAGGATGTGGGTCCCAGTGACGGACATTAAGGCCACTCGTCTCATCAGGGCTTTCCATAGGTCCCATCCTGAGAAGGTGGGCTCTGAGTGTCCGGAGTCCACTCGTAGAGGGAGGGGTACTGTCACAACCAGACAGCTGAGAAGCTCTGACAGAAACCTTTCAGAACCTCCTCCTTGAGTTTTCTTTGTTTTGGTTTTCAGTTCCTCATCTCGTTAGTCTCTCTCAGCTGTCATGTAGTTGGACTGATTGCATCCCTTTAAATTCCTCCCCGTAATGCATTAGTGTGCGGCTTATACAACTTCCTGGAGTGTGTGTGCATGCTGTTCCTATTTCCCAGTCTTCTACAAGATAAGTGCTGTACATTCATTTGTGATTTTCTGTTTGATGGATCCCAAATGACCCTGACTCCCTCCGTGTCTAGTGTAGGGAGCCGGTGGTCGTGTCCCCTCACTATTGTAGGGTGTTCAGGTATTATATAGTTGAGGTACGGGGATATGCGATCATCCACCTTTGGGGTGTTCGCATAGGCTGAGCAGTCAGGGAGAGTGCCAGGTCTCATGCAGAGGTCTCCCTTTTGTTCCTTAGTTTTGGATCCAGTGAGTCATAGATTCTTTTGCATTGTCTTGTTTCCTATACACCTTCCGTGACATTACCTTGCTGACTCCAATGCTTGGCTATGCAGATTCTAAGATCTTCTTTACTCTCCTTTTCTCTTTTTCCGTGGATCTTGCAGAGATCTGTTAGTCAAGTGTGTTTCTTGGGCCTAAGAGAAGGGAGCATTAGGCAAAAATTTCTTTCTTGCTGAACTCTCACTAATCACCCGCCAAACTGAGCAGGGGGCAGATCCTGGTTACCACCCAATCTCCTGCAAAGGACTAAGCCAGGATTAATAAAACTTGGCTGGGCCATCCATACATGGCTAAGCTGGGTTTTAAATATAGAAAAACAATACTGTACATACCATAAAATTAGATTAAAGAACAAACCATTTGCAGATACCCCCTGCAAGGAAAAAATGCTAACCCATTATCTATAGTCTGTACATTATTACATTCAAAATGGCCGCTGTCATGTTGAGACACTGTTTGTGATGTCATGATTAGAATCCTGTCAGATGACTCTCTTTCTTGTGACATCAAAATGGGGGCTATGGCTCATTTACATATGATGTCATAAAGGGCAGAGGGTATATATTGAGGTGACGCACTGACCTCAGCCTCAGTCTGCAGGGCTGGCTCTCTCCTTTAGGGGCCTCTGACAAGCAGCACAGGACCAGATCGGGTAAGTTTTGTCCGGCTTTTTCTTCATGTGTTTGAGACTTGTTTTTGCTGATCTTTATTTTCTATTTGTTGTATACAATGTGAGAGCTTTGTATGACCCTCTGCGGCCCCCGAAAATCAGCCTCAGGTGTGACACTGAACCTCCTCCAATGGAAGAATCCCAGGAGAATGTGAAGAAGGAGCCTCAATCTCCCTTAAAGGGCCGAAGCCACAGAAATCAAAGACCATTGTTTAATAAAGAAAGTTTTCTCTGTGTGTTTCTTTAAAAAACAAGATTCTTGTGTTTTTTTTCTTAAATATTAAATTGTGCCATTTCTCCTGTGCCGGTTTTCTATCGGTATTTTATGTATGTACTGATTAGTCACAGGGCAGAACCCCTGAAGGATGGGTAACCAATGTACTCCTGATAGGAAATGCATTAAAGGGATATTCCCATCTTGGACATTAGTGGCATACTGCTGGAATATGCCATAAATGTCAGATAGGTGTAGGTACCACCTGTGCGACAGGTCCTGAAGTTAACGGAGAGCACCTTGCACATACAGAGTGTCCGCTCCATTAACTGGTATTAGACTTCCAAAAATTGCAAGGCAGGTGCGCTGTGTATCCAATGCCATCATGTGAGATACTGTTTGCTGAGCTGCTTTATCTAATCCTATCATATGTGATACTGTCTGCTGAACTGTGTATCTAATCTTCTCCCAGAATGTACTTATTAGTAATGGTGCCCCCAGTATTTATAATGCTCCCTGTAGTGCCGCCAACATTTATAATGTCCCCTGTAGTGCCCCCCAATATTTATACTGGCTTTTGTAGTGTCCCGAATGTTTATAAGGCCCCCTAAGTGCCCCAATAAATATACTGTCTCTTGTAGTGCTTCCAGTATTTACACTGGTGGCACTATAGGGGCCATTATAAATATTATGGGCTCTACAAGACACGGTATAATTATCTGGCGAACTTATGCCCGTGATGTTAGGTGTCTGAATAGGTTAAAGGCAGGGTATGTAGAGTGCAACGGCCAGCAAATGATGTAGGAGTCAGAAAAATAGGCCATTGGTAGAAAAATAAACATCTCTCTTTACTGTACAGCAAAATAGGAATTGTAGTACATCTAACTATAGCAAAACATAGTTCCAACTGTACACAGTGCAATTCTCTCCCAGTTAGCAGTGTATGCATTTAGACAAGGATATGAGTTATAATCCTCTTTGTACACTTTGTTGCTAAAGTCTTAACAAAATCTATGGCTGGCGACAGTACCTTGGCTGTAATGGCTATAATGTCCATTGCAGGATACAGGGGTTTGATGGAGCATCTGGCCAGGGTGTGTCCAGGTGTGAAGGGTGTCTTAACAGTGTCCCTCAGTGTAGCAAAGTCTGAATGGCTGTAGTCACAGATTACCTTGCCGACTCCAATGCTTGGCTATGCAGATTCTAAGATCTTCTTTAATCTCCTTTTCTCTTTTTCCGTGGATCTTGCAGAGATCTGTTAGTCTAGTGTGTTTCTTGGGCCTAAGAGGAGGGAGCATTAGGAAAAAATGTCTTCCTTGCTGAACTCTCACTAATCACCCGCCAAACTGAGCTGGGGGCAGATCCTGGTTACCACCCAATCTCCTGCAAAGGACTAAGCCAGGATTAATAAACCTTGGCAAGGCCATCTATACATGGCTAAGCTGGGTTTTAAATATAGAAAAACAATACTGTACATACCATAAATTAGATTAAAGAACAAACCATTTGCAGATACCCCCTGCTCTGTGGGGCTGCAAGGAAAAAGTTCTAACCCATTATCTATAGTCTGTACATTATTACATTCAAAATGGCCGCTGTCATGTTGAGACACTGTTTGTGATGTCATGATTAGAACCTGGCAGATGACTCTCTTTCTTGTGACATCAAAATGGGGGCTATGGCTCATTTACATATGATGTCATAAAGGGCGGTGGGTATATATTGAGGTGACGCACTGACCCCAGCCTCAGTCTGCAGGGCTGGCTCTCTCCTTTAGGGGCCTCTGACCAGCAGCACAGGACCAGATCGGGTAAGTTTGTCCGGCTTTTTCTTCATGTGTTTGAGACTTGTTTTTGCTGATCTTTATTTTCTATTTGTTGTATACAATGTGAGAGCTTTGTATGACCCTCTGCGGCCCCCGAAAATCAGCCTCAGGTGTGACACTGAACCTCCTCCAATGGAAGAATCCCAGGAGAATGTGAAGAAGGATCCTCCATCTCCCTTAAAGGGCCGAAGCCACAGAAATCCAAGACCATTTTTTAATAAAGAAAGTTTTCTCTGTGTGTTTCTTTAAAAAACAAGATTCTTGTGGTTTTTTTCTTAAATATTAAATTGTGCCATTTCTCCTGTGCCCGTTTTCTATCGGTATTTTATGTATGTACTGATTAGTCACAGGGCAGAACCCCTGAAGGATGGGTAACCAATGTTCTCCTGATAGGAAATGCATTAAAGGGATATTCCCATCTTGGACATTAGTGGCATACTGCTAGAATATGCCATAAATGTCAGATAGGTGTAGGTACCACCTGTGCGACAGGTCCTGAAGTTAACGGAGAGCACCCTGCACATACACAGTGTCCGCTCCATTAACTGGTATTAGACTTCCAAAAATTGCAAGGCAGGTGCGCTGTGTATCCAATGCCATCATGTGAGATACTGTTTGCTGAGCTGCTTTATCTAATCCTGTCATATGTGATACTGCCTGCTGAACTGTGTATCTAATCTTCTCCCGGAATGTACTTATTAGTAATGGTGCCCCTAGTATTTATAATGCTCCCTGTAGTGCCCCCAACATTTATAATGTCCCCTGTAGTGCCCCCCAATATTTATACTGGCTTTTGTAGTGTCCCGAGTGTTTATAAGGCCCCCTAAGTGGCCCAATAAATATACTGTCTCTTGTAGTGCTTCCAGTATTTACACTGGTGGCACTATAGGGGCCATTATTAATATTATGGGCTCTACAAGACATGGTATAATTATCTGGCGAACTTATGCCCGTGATGTTAGGTGTCTGAATGGGTTAAAGGCAGGGTATGTAGAGTGCAATGGCCAGCAAATGATGTAGGAGTCAGAAAAATAGGCCATTGGTAGAAAAATAAACATCTCTCTTTACTGTACAGCAAAATAGGAATTGTAGTACATCTAACTATAGCAAAACATAGTTCCAACTGTACACAGTGCAATTCTCTCCCAGTAAGCAGTGTATGCATTTAGACAAGGATATGAGTTATGGCCCTCTTTGTACACTTTGTTGCTAAAGTCACAACAATGTGAGAGCTGTGTGTGACCCTCTGCGGCCCCCGAAAATCAGCCTCAGGTGTGACACTAAACCTCCTCCAATGGAAGAATCCCAGGAGAATGTGAAGAAGGAGCCTCCATCTCCCTTAAAGGGCCGAAGCCACAGAAATCCAAGACCATTTTTTTTAAAAAAAATGTGGGGGATTGGGTCAGCACAACCCGTATGTAGGTGCATTACTATAACGAAATACATATACAAACGGAAAATGCAAATGTGATCGCACACTACATCCAGCATTCTGCCCTGCCTCCATGCTGGATGAGACTTTGGTGTACATTTTGGCCAAAGCGTATTTAGCCACTCACCGCGTCAAGGTCGTCTCATTTGAGTGGTCCCTATTACTAGTTCCTACCTGTTCATGGGCCATGACAGCCACACAAAGTCCATGGAATGCAGGTCAGCATGCAAGCCAAGCACACTCTGCTTTTAACCCCGTCCGGTGCCATTACAGCTTTCATCGGATCCAGGGATGCAAGTACCAACATGCTTCTGAGCCCACCATATACTTCTCCTGGAGCCAAATGGCTACTGGTAGGTTCTATATAAGCAGACTCAGTTTTATACTGACTTTAAAACCAGCCCCTAGGACAGATTGACTGGTCAGGTGTGCATGACTCAAAGGAGATCGCCACGCCTCCAATATATGCTACAAAGAAAAAATGTGGGGGATTGGGTCAGCACAACCGGTATGTAGGTGCATATCACTATGGCGAAATACATATACAAACGGAAAATGCAAATGTGATCGCACACTACATCCAGCATTCTGCCCTGCCTCCATGCTGGATGAGACATTGGTGTACATTTTGGCCAAAGCGTATTAAGCCACTCACCGTGTCAAGGTCGTCTCAACGGGGCAGCGATCTAGTAACCCATGTCCTCAGCTCTATACACAGAATCCCGGTGACAGGTTCCCTTTAAATATTAAATTGTGCCATTTCTCCTGTGCCCGTTTTCTATCGGTATTATATGTATGTACTGATTAGTCACAGGGCAGAACCCCTGAAGGATGGGTAACCAATGTACTCCTGATAGGAAGATCAATTTTGCCCTGTCCTTACAAGAGACACTGAGAGCTGTAGTCCAAGTGGATACCAAAGAATCCGAGGATCAGGACCGGACTCTAAGGGCTCTTTCACACTTGCGTTATTGTCTTCCGGCATAGAGTTCCGTCGTCGGGACTCTATGCCGGAAGAATACTGATCAGGATTATCCTAATGCATTCTGAATGGAGAGTAATCCGTTCAGGATGCATCAGGATGTCTTCAGTTCCGGTACGGAACGTTTTTTGGCCGGAGAAAATACCGCAGCATGCTGCGCTTTTTGCTCCGGCCAAAAATCCTGAAGACTTGCCGCAAGGCCGGATCCGGGATCAATGCCCATTGAAAGGCATTGATCCGGATCCGGCCTTAAGCTAAACGTCGTTTCGGCGCATTGCCGGACCCGACGTTTAGCTTTTTCTGAATAGTTACCATGGCTACCGGGACGCTAAAGTCCTGACAGCCATGGTAAGTGTAGCGGGGAGCAGGGGAGCAGCATACTTACCGTCCGTGCGGCTCCCCGGGCGCTCCAGAGTGACGTCAGGGCGCCCCAAGCGCATGGATCACGTGATCACATGGATCACGTCATCCATGCGCATGGGGCGCTCTGACGTCATTCTGGAGCGCCCGGGGAGCCGCACGGACTGTAAGTATACCGCTCCCCCGCTCCCCGCTCCTACTATGGCAACCAGGACTTTAATAGCGTCCTGGGTGCCATAGTAACACTGAAAGCATTTGGAAGACGGTTCCGTCTTCAAATGCTTTCAGTACACTTGCGTTGTTACGGATCCGGCAGGCACCTCCGGCAACGGAAGTGCATGCCGGATCCCAACAACGCAAGTGTGAAAGAGGCCTTAGAGAGCAGTTCATTGCGGGCATAAGCACTGAGAATTTAAAGGGCCAGCTACGCATGTTGTCAGCTCAACACCCTCACTGTACATTTTTGGATTTTAAAGAATTGGCCATCAGTATACTAGGCCAGAACCCTGCTCCAGGGTCAGCAGCCTTCCCTGAACCTCAGGCTTGTCAGCCAAAGACTGTTAATGTGGGGTCTGCAGGAGTCGGTCAGGCCGCCCAAGCTCCGGTCACAGATATAGTGGCAGCGCTAATGGAGCAAGTGAACTATCTTACTCTAAGCCTAGAGAAGGTGTGCAAGAAAATAGAGGAGTGGGAGAGACCATTGTTATTAGAAGATGAAGGCCCTTTTCCTCCAAGGCTCCCACCTGCCTATAGGGATGTATATCCAAAAGAACCTGATGGGCGACCGAGTTACCGGCCCCGAAGTAGAAAACAGCCTGTCTGCCACCACTGCAAGAAATATGGACATACTGAATCAATGTGCTGGCAGTTAAACGGGCAACCCCTGAGGCAGAGGACCGCCCCTCGGGAGGTAGAACAGTAGGTCCAAAGGATCCAAGCTGGATGCCTAAGTATGTGGGATCCCGTCCGAAAATTAATATATGTATCAACGGGATATCCTTTGAAGCCCTGTTGGACATTGGGTCACAGGTCACCACCATTCAACGGCCTGCCTTTGACAAATTCTGGGATCCAAGTCTCCTCACCCAGCCACCAGAGTCCTGGCTTGATATCATTGCCAGCAACGGTAAGCCAGTGAAAGTGCATGGGTATTGGGAACCTACCCTTCAGGTGGGAGATGCCACCCTGACACAGCAAGGCGTAATTGTGGTACAAGCAGGAGATAAAGGAGGACACCCTGTGATCTTAGGTACTAACGTTCTAAAAAATTGTTACCCCGAAGTGCTTGAAGCATTGAATCAAACTATATCTTCAGCCTCACCTGCTTCCAGAAGGGTTATTTAAAAGACTATTAGCGTGCTGTGTGCTCAACAAAGGTTCGCCAACAAGAAAGGAGAAATTTGCACTGTCCGGATCCGGGATAACCGGCCGGTAATTCTGCCTCCAAATTCCCAGATCCTCCTGTGGTGCCGTGCTGTGTTAGGGATCCAGGGCCAGGACTATCAAGCCCTAGTGGAACCTATTCCCATTGAAAATCATCCCTTCATACGGACAGCCAAGAGCCTGGTGACCGTGTCTCAAGGTAAAGTGCCTGTCCGTTTAATTAACTTTGGTGATCATCCTGTCACTCTCCTTAAACACTGCCCCGTTGCTCAGCTTTTTCAGGTGTCTTTCCAGGATGTGATCCGTCTGCCTGCCACGGAGGCGTTCCAGACTACCCAGAGCAGCAGCACCCCTACGACATCCTGGTGGGAAGAACTACATGTGGGGGACGAATCCACCCCAAAGGAGCAAATAGAGGGAGTCCTGAAGCTGGTGAAGGAGCACCACCAGGCTTTCAGCAAACACTCCACAGACTACGGAGAGGTCAGTATAATCAAACACACCATACCCACTGGCTCTCATCCTCCTATTAAGGAGAGGCACAGACCCATACCGCCTACTACCTATCAGTCTGTGAAAGAGATGATACAAGAGATGAAAGACTCTAATATAATCCGGGACAGTCATAGTCCCTGGGCTGCACCCCTAGTACTTGTCCGAAAAAAAGATGGCAGCATAAGGTTCTGCGTGGATTACAGAAAAATTAATCAAATCACCCACAAAGATGCATATCCATTGCCACACATTGAAGAGTCCTTGACTGCCCTGGGGTCATCAGCCTATTTCTACAGCTTGGACTTAACCAGTGGGTACTGGCAAGTACCCATGGCCCCAGAAGATCGAGAAAAGACTGCTTTCACTACACCTATGGGCCTGTTTGAATTCAATTATATGCCGTTTGGACTGTGTAACGCTTCAGGAACGTTCCAGAGGCTGATGGAACGTTCTTTAGGCCATAGGAATTTTGAGACTGTACTCCTATATCTGGATGACGTCATTGTATACTCCAAGACGTATGAGGACCATTTAGAGCACCTGGGTGAGGTGTTTCAAGTTCTTGCTAAGGCCTCTTTCACACTTGCGTTGTCCGGATCCGGCGTGTACTCCACTTGCCGGAATTACACGCCGGATCCGGAAAAACGCAAGTGTACTTAAAGCATTTGAAGACGGAGCCGTCTTCAAAATGCGTTCATTGTTACTATGGCAGCCAGGACGCTATTAAAGTCCTGGTTGCCATAGTGGGAGCGGGGAGCAGGATACTTACAGTCCGTGCGGCTCCCGGGGCGCTCCAGAATGATGTCAGAGCGCCCCATGCACATGGATGACGTGTCCATGTGATCACGTGATCCATGCGCTTGGGGCGACCTGACGTCACTCTGGAGCGCCCGGGGAGCCGCACGGACGGTAAGTATACTGCTCCCCCGCTCCCCGCTACACTTTACCATGGCTGCCAGGACTTTAGCGTCCCGGCAGCCATGGTAACCATTCAGAAAAAGCTAAACGTCGGGTCCGGCAATGCGCCGAAACGACGTTTAGCTTAAGGCCGGATCCGGATCAATGCCTTTAATGGGCATTAATTCCGGATCCGGCCTTGCGGCAAGTCTTCAGGATTTTTAGCCGGACCAAAAAGCGCAGCATGCTGCAGTATTTTCTCCGTTCCGGAACTGAAGACATCCTGATGCATCCTGAACGGATTTCACTCCATTCAGAATGCATTAGGATAAAACTGATCAGGATTCTTCCGGCATAGAGCCCCGACGACGGAAATCTATGCCGGAAGAAAAGAACGCAGGTGTGAAAGAGCCCTAAATATGGCCTCAAAATCAAGCCATCCAAGTGCCACCTGCTGAAACCAGCGGTCAAATACCTTGGGCACGTTGTCAGTGCCGAAGGAGTACAGCCTAATCCTGATAAACTTGCTGCTGTCCGCAACTGGCCTACTCCTACGACCGTGAAAGAGGTGAGAAGCTTTCTCAGTTTTGCAGGGTACTACAGGCGTTTCATCCCGCATTTCGCACAAATTGCGGATCCCATCCAGGAACTCCTGAGGGGGCACCCAAAGAAGAGCCCGAAAACTCCTATCCCTGTTGAATGGAACGAAGAACGAGAAATTGCCTTTCAACTCCTAAAGAAGAAGTTGACTGAACCCCCTGTTCTGGGTTACCAAGATTATCAGAAGCCCTTCCACCTCTACACAGATGCCAGTAAAAGAGGCCTGGGGGCCGTGTTGGCTCAAGTGCAAGATAACAAAGAAAGGGTGATTGCCTACGCCAGCAGATCCCTGAAGGGAGCTGAAAAGAACGACCAGAACTACAGTTCTTTCAAGCTGGAATTTCTTGCCTTAGTGTGGGCTGTGACTGAAAAGTTCAAAGACTATCTCGCTGCCACACCATTTGTTGCCTTCACGGACAATAATCCCCTGGCGCATCTGAATACGGCCAAGTTAGGGGCACTGGAGCAAAGATGGGCCTCCCGCCTCGCCAACTATGACTTTGCTGTGAAATACCGGGCGGGCCGCTCCAATGATAATGCTGATGCTCTGTCGCGGCTTCCCACTACAGAGGACCCAGATGAACTGAAAGATGCCTGGGAAGAAGTGGAAATGCCCGCGTTCTACAATAAATTTGCCCAGCAGGATAATATCCGTACTGAAGATCTCCCTGCTGCTGATCCTCCCTCTTTAGATGGTCCTGAGTCCAGAGGCGATCAAGAAAGATGGATTAAGCTCCAGTCCGAAAGTAGAGTCCTCGGTGAACTGCTCGACTTCCTTACTAGTGGGAAAATCTCTGAGAGAATCCGCAGGAAGAGTGCAGACCCAGAACTAGTGAGACTGTGGAGGCATCGCCACCAACTATTCCTTCAAAGAGGCCTGTTGCTCAGAAGGAGTCTGGATCCAGTGTCCTGTGATAGAGTTTACCATATTCTCCTGCCACGTCAGGATGCCAGCCTGGTACTGGATATGTATCACAACCAGTCCGGACACTTCGGTGTGCAAAAGACTGAGGCCACCATACGTAGAAGATTCTATTGGATTGGGATGAGAGAAGATATAGAGAAATGGTGCCGAGAATGCACTGCCTGTGCTGTGGGGCGAGCTGAGCGCCATGACCAGAGGCGCCTCTCCATCCTATTGTAAGTACAGCTCCTTTAGAACTTGTCGCTATTGATCATGTGAAGTTGGAGCCGAGCCGCTCTGGGTATACGTAAGCCATGACTATAATTGATCACTTCACCAAGTTTGTTGTAGCAGTGCCTGTGAAAGACCTGATAGCTAAGACTACAGCGGAGGCGTTCTGGAAGCATTTCCTGCTACCCTACGGCTGCCCAGAAAGCATCCTCACGACCAAGGGTCTGCGTTTGAGTCGCAGCTGTTCCAGGAGATGTGCCTGCTGCACAACTGCCAGAAAGTCCGGACCACCGCCTATTATCCGCAAGGTAACGGACTCTGTGAAAAAATGAATAAGACTCTCATTGAAATGCTGAGAGCAGTACCCCCTGAGACGAGGGGTGATTGGCCTACTTTGTTGCCACAGTTAATGTACACCTATAACAACACCATCCATTGTTCCACCGGTTACACCCCGTTCTATCTGATGTTTGGGCGACAAGGGAGATTACCTGCGGATCACTCCCTGGGGGTACAAGTGCCGGATGTGATCAACCCACTGCCCAGGACTGATTGGGTAGTGGAACACCAAAGGCGTCTCCTCAACGCTAAGGAGATTGTCCAGGAACCTATGGAGATTGTTCGAGAAAGGCAGCAAAAAGACTATGACCAGAGTGCCCATGCGGAACCCCTGGCTCTTGGAGACAAGGTGTGGTTAAAAAACAACCACCGGACCAGCAAGTTGGACAGTAAATGGGAAAGGATTCCCTATATTGTCACTGCCATACCCAATGCTGCAGCCCACATTTACCAAGTCTCCAGGGAAGGAAAAGGTTCCCAAGTCGTTCACAGGAACCGTCTCAAGCCTTGTATAGAAGGAGAACCAGCGGAAGAGGATATGGAGCCTGAGCCTTCTGAAGAAGAGTTGCCGGCTCCACCTATGGACCCTATGGACCCTATGCAGGCTGTGGAGAACTTGATCCATGATAGAGAGCCGCTCCACTGGGCCCTCACACCTTGGTTGAATTTACTGGTTCCTGCTCCTGCTCCTGTTAGTCCTCCGCCTCAGGACATCTTACCACAGAGAGCTCCTGAAGTGGCTCCAGAGGCGGTGAGCTCCCCTGACCTTCCTGAGTCCAGGCAGGAAGAATCCCTGCCACTAAGAAGGTCCACTCGTTCTACCAGGGGACACCCACCTGTGAGGTTTGGGAACTACATTATGGGCCCAGGTAGCCCCTCACGGGAAACCCCTGTTTAACCCTTTGAAAGCCTGGGTACGGACTTATGGTTATTTGCGTTATTATGGACAATTTGCATTTAAAGTTTATAATGGACTATCCTGGTATTATTGATATGCTGCACCAGGTCAGCGCCCCTGTTCCCTTACATTATTCTGAAAGAAGAGAATGACGCCCCTTTTCACCACACCTCTCAGTGACACTGTTCACCATTGTTTTATATTGTTATTGTGGTGATTGTTGTGTATGCATGTTCTTCCTTTGTCTTTCAGGCTGCCGCTTCCAGATGGGCGGATCCTCCATGTTGCGCCGAGGACGGGCAATGTCATAGCGTGGGGGTATGTAGTGTCCCACTAAGTAAAGATGGGCACTACACAAGGGTTAATGTGTTTTACATGCAATGTATTTCCCAGTGTTATCTGGGTGTTAGGCCTGTTAGGGTGCAGTTTAGCCTCCCAGGCGTTAGAGGGAGCTAGAGAGCCCTAGATATATATAAGTAAGCCCAGACAGGGGAGTGGTAGTGTATTCCAGGGGACTATAGGAGTCACTTAGTCTACCTGAAGCTCCTGAGGCTAGGATTAGCTCAGTTGAGACACCCCAGTAGTAGGACGGGACCTCCTGGGAGAAACCTGCAGTTACCCTCAAGCCAAGCAGAGACAGTGCAACCAGCCAAGATAAGTAAGCTGATGGGGAGAGGAACTATAAAGTAAGAGCAAGAGTCAATACGGGAGGAAGGTATATTTACCAAGGATGAAAGCCAGCATTTGGGCATCCGGGCCTTGGGATAGAAACCAGACAGGAGTTCTGAGGAACAGCGTACACTATTTCTGAGGAGAAGGTACAACCTGATTCTGAGTGTGTTGTTGATAACCCTCTGAGTATCTTGCACAGAATTATACCTGCCAGTATTTGAAATAAGCCTGCTTGTGAAGCTTGTGATATAAGGGACTGAATTACCATCTTGTTGTACAAAATTGGACTGTTATAAGTAAAGCAACGTTTGGTTCACTATACCACCTGTGTACCTCACTTATTGCTACTGGAAACCGGTGTGCCACCGTTACAGGTACTAGCGTCACAAATCTCAAAAGGGACCTTGCTTCAGGCACACTAAACACCTATGCATGAATAATAAATTTTATTGAATAGTCACATAAAGGACAACAACATAGACAATAATGGGTAAAAATAATAAACAAGTTGCAGTAATGTAGTGGCACTGTGGACCAGCGCGTCACCAAGGTCCCAGATAATGAGTCTATCCCAAAAGCGTACGTCAACTGTTGGTCCGAGTAAGCCTAATGGCGAATGTCTGAGAAAATAATCTCATAACCGGACCACAGAATGGCGTAAGCACACAAATAATATAAATGACACAGTGCTGGCCTAGTTGTAGGTGTGGATGGGTGCAGTGTGTGGATAGAGTTATTCACACACAGTAGCTAATGTAATTGCAACATGCACCCAACACCCAAACGTACAGCCAGCACGGCAACATGCATAATAGTAACAATTGTAGAAAAATGTAAGGGGAACCAACCTGGAGACCTGGGTGAGCGCACCCCTGACGCGCGTTTCGCACAGCTTCCTCAAAAGGGGCGTGTCTATTCGGCCAGCACACCGAGCTTTAAATACTGTCACAGCTGAGAGTGCGCCCTGAGCCTATCACAACATGCCGAAATAATTAATATTGCTCTCTCACCTGCGCCCATACTGGGCTCACCTATCGGAGCTCCGACGTCACTACCGCCCGACGATTACCATCCTCTCTACACACAGTCTAGCAGCGCAACGTCACTTCCGCCCATACTCTAGGTGGAATGTGGTATGTCACTACCGCCCACAACCCAGCATCACTTCCGCCCATACTCATTAGCGGTACCAATATCGCGATATCCCCGTCAGGGGTAAGCTCGACCCAAAGTCCATCAGCTAAGTGAGAGGTATATAACATATATAAGATATACAAAATGGGAGATATTATACAGACATACGGCTCATCATTTATTGCACTACATTAACCAGTACAATATCTGTATAATATCTGTACATGGAACATAGCTAAGGGGATATCATGAAGAAGTGAAATTATGATCAATGTGGGTGGTGCATGGGCAGGGGGGCAGAAAAGTCTGTCACCCACCCAAACACCAATCCAAAACATTGAAACAGAGTGAACCATGATAAGACAATGATTAATAATAATAAATAAGTGAGACAACTAAATCCATCGTATACATAATAAATAATAAAACAATTTTTTATAAAGTTTTTTGTAGTGTCAATTTCAACGTGATCAACAAGATATGGCAAGTAACAGAATTTATAAATGGAAGTACAAGACACAGGAGGGTAGATCACGGTCTGTTTCACTGTCCTCACGTACGTCAAGGAGTGAGGATGGCAGTACATCTGGCCAGGATACACGTAGATACCCAAGGAGGGATAACAAACGCAAACCTGGGGCAGTGAAGCAACCTGTAGGGAGGAGGGGTCAAGATGGTGGACGCCAACTACAGGTAATTAATTTGTCTGAGCATGTGCTGACTAATGATCAAATGTCACTTTTGGCAAAAGGATTATCGTACTCACCAACCTGTATATTTGATTACTTCTCTACAGTGAAGGATCTACATTTGTTTGCCAGACGCCTTATTTTTAAAAAAATCTATTATCAGAGAAAGGATCCTAATTTTGCTACACAAATGGAACAGGAAGCACTAAGTAATTTAATTGCACTTTTGGAGGAACAGGAAATCGCAGAAAAATCTGGTGAGTTCCCCAAATCCCTGATTCCAAAGTCAAAAAACTTCCCAGCACTGTCATTATACTCCAATGTGCATTATTTTGTGAAATTGGTCGAAAACGAACTTTCACATATCTCTGACCAAAAAGGGAGAGATAATTGCACGTTTGGTGAGAGACAAGCACTGAAAGAGATTGGGAAGTGGGATGATGTGGTCCTAAAACAGGCTGATAAAGGCGGCAATATTGTGATATGGCCCACGCGTATGTATGAGAAAGAGGTACAAAGACAGTTACAAAATGTCAACTGTTACAAAAAACTAACATTTAATCCCCTAATAAAATTCAAGCAGGATTTGGAGGTCATCCTGCAATCTGGATTTGAACAAGGGGTTATTTCAAGGAAACAGATCTCCCACTTGTTGCCTGATCATCCTGTGATCCCAACCTTATACCTTTTACCTAAGGTCCATAAGGATGCGATGAAACCCCCTGGCAGGCCCATTGTATCGGGGGTGAATGGTTTAAATGATGCAGTTTGTAAATACATTGACCATTTTTTGCAGCCACTGGTGGAGGGGTTACCCACATACTTAAAGGACACGACGGACATCTTAAGAAAAATGGAGGGCATACACTTGGAACCTGACATGTTGATTGCTACATGTGACGTGGAGTCTCTGTATACCTCAATCAGACATCATGATGGGTTGGAAGCTACGCAATTCTTTTTGAGGACCACAACTATGGGTAAGGAGAAGTGCGATTTTATTTTAATCCTTCTCAATTATGTCCTTACCCATAATTTCTTCCTTTTTGGGGGGTCCTTCTACCTACAGCTCCAGGGCACTGCAATGGGGGCGGCATGTGCACCCTCATATGCAAATTTGTTCCTGGGGCTGTGGGAGAGGGACATCCTCCAATCCAGTCCCCTGCCAGAGTCCAGTAAGGTTCAATACTGGGGTAGGTATATCGATGATATACTGATTATCTGGCAGGGGACGGAGGAGGAATTTGTGAACTATATCCGGGTATTGAATAACAACTCTAAGAATATCAAACTCACATTTAAGGTGGCCCGTACGGATATAGAGTTCTTAGACGTGATCTTCCAGGTGGACGCCAATGGACATCTGGGTACCAACCTGTACCGCAAGGGAACTTCCGTGAATGCACTGTTACACGCAGGCTCGTCACACCCAGGTAACCTGATAAGGAGTATACCGGTGGGGCAATTCCTGCGTGCGCGCAGGATTTGCTCATCTGATAGTCTGTTTGAGGTACAGGCGGAGGACCTAAAAAGAAGGTTTGAAGAGAGAGGATATGGAAATCGGTGCATAGAGACGGCTTACAAGCGAGCACGACTTTCAAAGAGAAGTGACCTACTCCATAAGAAACACACTCGGCAAGACTCACAACAGATCAGGTTCATTACGGGATTCACTAGTAAGTGGAAAGAAGTGAATATGGCATTAAGTAAATATTGGAATATATTGTCCTCTGACCCCCAGCTACAGGAGGTGATACCCCCACATGCCTCAACAACGTTCCGGAGGGCTAAGAATCTTCGGGACCAATTGGTCCGCAGCTTTTATGTCCGAAAGGAAGGGGGGTTGTTTGGTAGCAAAGGGCCACCATGGGGGAGTAAAGAATGTGGGAAGTGTGTTGCCTGCACTAATATGGACAGAGCAACCCATTTCCATAATGCGGCAGGGGACAAAGTGTTCAAAATTACACACACCATTACGTGCACAACCATTGGGGTTGTATATTGGGCCATATGTCCATGCAACCTCATCTATGTGGGATTGACATCACGGCAATTAAGAAGAAGGGTCAGGGAACATGTACTGGCCATTGAGGCAGCAAGAGAGGAACAAGATGTCATACAATTAAAGACCTTACCAAGACATTTTAAAGAAAAACATAACTCGGATAGTACCCTACTCAGAATTAGGGGTGTGGATCGTGTACTGATTTCCCCAAGAGGAGGAGATTGGAAGAAAACATTAGCCCAAAAGGAAACAAAATGGATATTCCTGTTAAATACAGTTGCACCTTTTGGGCTGAATGAGGGGAATAGCTTTGCGCCATTTTTGTAGATGGTGCAACTATTGGATAGTTCCCCCTCCTTCCTTCCTCCTCTTCCTTTCGCATCTTCCTTTTCTCTCCCCTTCCCCCTCCCTTCCCTCTCCCCCCCCTTTCCCCCCCCCCTTCCCCCCCCCCCCTTTTCCCCCCCCCCCTTCCCTTTTTTCCCCTCCCTTTCCCCCCCCCCTTTTTTCCTCCCACCTCCCTGCCTTTCCCCCTCTTTCCCACCCCCTTTTTTCCTCCCCGCTTTCCCCAGGGATTCCTTTCTAGTTAACAATCATGCTTTGTTGGTGTGCTCCTCGGTGCCCTTGGTCCAGATTATAGGCGTTCTGTGTTCCATCTACTCCTGGTCTGGGTCCAATGCCCAGGACTTTTTTGGTTTTAACTGATTTGATATTTTAATGTTTTTATTGTATTCTTGTATTTTAATAGGTCCTGATTTATTTTGTGTCGTATTCGAGAGGCATTGACGCAGTTTTATGTGTTACAGATTGAGAGAGTGTGTCCGATTCCTGTCAACATTGATGTGTCGCCTGGGAGGATCCGTATAAAGATAATGACCACACTGTATGGGGTGGTTATACCCTGGATACATGATGTGCAATTGATGACCTTTTATCTATGTACGGATAGACAGTTATGGTGTCGTTCGTAATCTTGGGGGTTTTTTGTCTTCATCTCCTTTACCATTTTCACAGATGTTTTGCAGGGCATTAATATGAGCCTTGCATATATATTTTCACTTTGCACTGCATGCGCACTGAGCACTTTCACTTAGTCACTTTAACACTGTATTTAGTATATTTGTGTATATTATGTAATGATAATTTATAATCTATATGTGACACTTCAAAAGTACGGGTGTCATACACTGAGATACTATGCTACTGACAATTTTTATCATTGTAAGGAAGGTTGGGACACACGTATATATTATACACATGCATATATATATACATATATATGGCATGTCTTTTAGGTGGATCATTGGGTCTGGCCATATTGCCACAATATTACTATTGTCTTTTTAATATCTGTATGCACTTACTAATCATGTTATTATTACCAATCATGATACACTACAAAAAACTTTATAAAAAATTGTTTTATTATTTATTATGTATACGATGGATTTAGTTGTCTCACTTATTTATTATTATTAATCATTGTCTTATCATGGTTCACTCTGTTTCAATGTTTTGGATTGGTGTTTGGGTGGGTGACAGACTTTTCTGCCCCCCTGCCCATGCACCACCCACATTGATCATAATTTCACTTCTTCATGATATCCCCTTAGCTATGTTCCATGTACAGATATTATACAGATATTGTACTGGTTAATGTAGTGCAATAAATGATGAGCCGTATGTCTGTATAATATCTCCCATTTTGTATATCTTATATATGTTATATACCTCTCACTTAGCTGATGGACTTTGGGTCGAGCTTACCCCTGACGGGGATATCGCGATATTGGTACCGCTAATGAGTATGGGCGGAAGTGATGCTGGGTTGTGGGCGGTAGTGACATACCACATTCCACCTAGAGTATGGGCGGAAGTGACGTTGCGCTGCTAGACTGTGTGTAGAGAGGATGGTAATCGTCGGGCGGTAGTGACGTCGGAGCTCCGATAGGTGAGCCCAGTATGGGCGCAGGTGAGAGAGCAATATTAATTATTTCGGCATGTTGTGATAGGCTCAGGGCGCACTCTCAGCTGTGACAGTATTTAAAGCTCGGTGTGCTGGCCGAATAGACACGCCCCTTTTGAGGAAGCTGTGCGAAACGCGCGTCAGGGGTGCGCTCACCCAGGTCTCCAGGTTGGTTCCCCTTACATTTTTCTACAATTGTTACTATTATGCATGTTGCCGTGCTGGCTGTACGTTTGGGTGTTGGGTGCATGTTGCAATTACATTAGCTACTGTGTGTGAATAACTCTATCCACACACTGCACCCATCCACACCTACAACTAGGCCAGCACTGTGTCATTTATATTATTTGTGTGCTTACGCCATTCTGTGGTCCGGTTATGAGATTATTTTCTCAGACATTCGCCATTAGGCTTACTCGGACCAACAGTTGACGTACGCTTTTGGGATAGACTCATTATCTGGGACCTTGGTGACGCGCTGGTCCACAGTGCCACTACATTACTGCAACTTGTTTATTATTTTTACCCATTATTGTCTATGTTGTTGTCCTTTATGTGACTATTCAATAAAATTTATTATTCATGCATATGTGTTTTGTTGTTTTTTCGGATGCATTGAGTTAATTCTCACATATGATTTTCTCATTGTTTGAGAAATTATTTTCGGTTCTACACTAAACACCTGCAACACCCAGGGCACCTCACACAACATCAGGCCAGGTCTCTACATACAGAGTGTGCCCCAGAGGAACTTGTGTCTACCTCTCCTTCACTGCCGCATGCCTGCCCAGGGTTCTCCTCCAAATAGTGAGTAAGATTAAGTGACTTTAGATTCAGGGACTTCAGTGGGGGACTGCAATTAGCCAGTTTCTTATTACTACATTGTATTGTATTTTTTGCTTTTGTGGTGTAATCCCCATTTAGTATGTGTTGCACAATTGACAACGCAGTCCAGTGCACATCTTGCATGATGTATGCAGTCCTGGAACAGCCGTTTCCAGGGTGAATTTCTTTGTTCAAGATGTGAGCAAATTACCCGTTTGGAATCGCTAATCGAGTCTCTAAATGGGCAAGTTGCAACACTGAGAGGCATTGACAATTTGCAAAAAAGTTTGCTTCTCACCGAGCAAGCACTCTTTAGGGTAGATGAGGGAGAGGGTGACAGAGAGGAGGCTGAGGAAAGTGAGGTAGCTAGCTGGGTAATAGTTAGAAAGCGGGGTAGAGGGAAGAGTGCCAGGGAGGCTAGCCCTGATCTGACACACCCCAACAAGTTTGCACGTTTGGCAGATGAGGGGGATATCAGTCCAGGGACGGCACTGCCGCAGCCGGACACTTCCTCTGCCAGTCAGGGGAATGTCAGCTCCGGTAAGCAGGGGACCAGGAGAGCAGGGCAGGCCAGACAGGTGCTGGTAGTGGGAAACTCAATTATTAGGGGAACAGATAGGGAAATCTGTCACAAAGACCGTGATCGCCGAACAGTGTGCTGTCTTCCTGGCGCTAGAGTTCGACATATCGCGGATCGGGTTGACAGATTACTGGGAGGGGCTGGAGAAGATCCAGCGGTCATGGTCCATATCGGAACCAATGACAAAGTTAGGGGTAGGTGGAGAGTCCTTAAAAATGATTTCAGGGATTTAGGGCAAAAGCTTAGGGCAAGGACCTCAAAGGTAGTATTTTCCGAAATACTACCGGTACTACGGGCCACACAAGAAAGGCAGCGGGAGATTAGGGAAATTAACAAGTGGCTCAAGAACTGGTGTAGGATGGAGGGGTTTGGGTTCCTGGAGAACTGGGCCGACTTCTCTGTCGGCTACAGGCTCTATCGTAGGGACGGGCTGCACCTCAATGGGGAAGGGGCAGCTGTGTTGGGGAAGAAGATGGCTAGAAGGTTGGAGGAGTGTTTAAACTAGGGACTGGGGGGGAGGGTAATTACACTATAGAAGGGGAAGATAGTGCAGATAGAGACCGGGGGCAAGGTAGTGGGACTGGGGGAGAAATGGAAGGAGGGACAAGAACAGTTCAGAAGGAAAGGTGTAGGGTAAAAAATATACATAAACCTCTCATATGTATGTATACTAATGCCAGAAGCCTGACTAATAAAACTGGTGAACTGGAATTGGTGATGTGTGAGGAGGACTATGACATAGTGGGAATAACTGAGACATGGCTGGATGATAGCTATGACTGGGCAGTTAATGTACAAGGTTACAGTCTGTTCAGAAAGGATCGTCAAAACCGGAGAGGTGGAGGGGTCTGCCTTTATGTAAAGTCTTGTCTAAAGCCCACACTCCGTGAAGATATAAGTGAGGGACATGAACATGTGGAGTCACTATGGGTAGAGATACATGGAGCTAAAAACAACAATAAATTACTAATAGGAGTCTACTATAAACCACCTAATATACCAGAGTCCACAGAAAATCTACTACTAAACGAGATAGACAAGGCGGCAAATCATAATGAGGTGGTTATTATGGGGGACTTCAACTACCCAGATATAGACTGGGAAACTGAAACTTGTATATCTCATAAAGGAAACAGATTCTTGGCAATAACCAAAGACAATTATCTCTCCCAACTGGTTCAGGACCCGACTAGAGGGACGGCCATACTCGACTTAATATTAACCAATAGACCTGACAGAACAACAGACGTGCAGGTTGGGGGACACCTGGGAAATAGTGACCATAAAGTAATAACCTTCCAATTATCATTCAAAAGAGCGTTTCTACAGGGAGGAACAAAAATACCAAACTTCAAAAAAGCTAAATTTAGCCGACTAAGAGATGCCATAGGCCTAACTAACTGGGACAAAGTCCTCAAAAATAAAAATACAGCCAAAAAATGGGATATCTTTAAAAACATCCTAAAATCTCATTGTGAGAGGTACATACCGTATGGGAATAAAAGGTTAAGGAACAAAAAGAAACCAATGTGGATAAACAGAACTGTAAAGAAAGCAATAAATGACAAAAAGAAAGCATATAAAACACTAAAACAGGAGGGTAGCACGGAAGCACTGAAAAACTATAAGGAAAAAAACAGAACATGTAAAAAACAAATAAAAGCGGCCAAACTAGAGACCGAGAGATTAATTGCCAAAGAGAGTAAAACTAACCCTAAAATGTTCTTCAATTATATAAATGTTAAAAAGTATAAATCTGAAGGTGTCGGCCCTTTAAAGAGTAATGAGGGGGGAGTCGCAGAGAGCGACGAGGAGAAAGCAAAGCTGTTAAATATTTTTTTCTCCAATGTATTCACTGAGGAAAATAAACTGTCAGATGAAATGCTGAATGCTGAAATAAATTCGCCATTAAAAGTGTCCTGTCTGACCCAGGAAGAAGTACAACAGCGACTTAAAAATATCAAAATAGACAAATCGCCAGGACCGGATGGCATACACCCCCGTATCCTAAGGGAATTAAGTAATGTCATAGCCAGACCCTTATTTCTGATATTTGCGGACTCTGTACTGACAGGGAATGTCCCACAGGATTGGCGCATGGCAAATGTGGTGCCAATATTCAAAAAGGGTCCAAAAACAGAGCCTGGAAACTATAGGCCGGTAAGTTTAACATCTGTTGTGGGTAAACTGTTTGAAGGTTTTCTGAGAGATGCTATGTTAGAGCATCTTAACGGAAATAAGCAAATAACGCCATATCAGCATGGCTTCGTGAGGGATCGGTCATGTCAAACTAATTTAATCAGTTTCTATGAGGAGGTAAGTACTAGACTTGACAGCGGCGAATCAATGGATGTCGTGTATCTGGACTTCTCCAAAGCATTTGACACTGTACCTCATAAAAGGTTAGTATATAAAATGAGAATGCTCGGACTCGGAGAAAACGTCTGTAAGTGGGTAAGTAACTGGCTCAATGATAGAAAACAGAGGGTGGTTATTAACGGTACATACTCAGATTGGGTCACTGTCACTAGTGGAGTACCTCAGGGGTCAGTATTGGGCCCTATTCTCTTCAATATATTTATTAATGATCTTGTAGAAGGCTTGCATAGTAAAATATCAATTTTCGCAGATGACACTAAACTGTGTAAAGTAATTAACAGTAAAGAGGACAGTATACTACTACAAAAGGGATCTGGATAGATTGGAGGCTTGGGCAGATAAGTGGCAGATGAGGTTTAACACTGACAAATGTAAAGTTATGCACATGGGAAGGAATAATGCAAGTCACCCATACATACTAAATGGTAAAACACTCGGTAACACTGACATGGAAAAGGATCTAGGAATTTTAATAAACAGCAAACTAAGCTGCAAAAAACAGTGTCAGGCAGCTGCTGCCAAGGCCAATAAGATAATGGGTTGCATCAAAAGGGGCATAGATGCCCGTGATGAGAACATATTCCTACTACTTTACAAATCACTGGTCAGACCACACATGGAGTACTGTGTACAGTTCTGGGCTCCTGTAAACAAGGCAGACATAGCAGAGCTGGAGAGGGTCCAGAGGAGGGCAACTAAAGTAATAACTGGAATGGGGCAACTACAGTACCCTGAAAGATTATCAAAATTAGGGTTATTCACGTTAGAAAAAAGACGACTGAGGGGAGATCTAATTACTATGTATAAATATATCAGGGGGCAGTACAGAGATCTATCCCATCATCTATTTATCCCCAGGACTGTGACTGTGACGAGGGGACATCATCTGCGTTTGGAGGAAAGAAGGTTTGTACACAAACATAGAAAAGGGTTCTTTACGGTAAGAGCAGTGAGACTATGGAACTCTCTGCCTGAGGAGGTGGTGATGGTGAGTACAATAAAGGAATTCAAGAGGGGCCTGGATGTATTTCTGGAGTGTAATAATATTACAGGCTATAGCTACTAGAGAGGGGTCGTTGATCCAGGGAGTTATTCTGATTGCCTGATTGGAGTCGGGAAGGAATTTTTATTCCCCTAAAGTGAGGAAAATTGGCTTCTACCTCACAGGGTTTTTTTTTGCCTTCCTCTGGATCAACTTGTAGGATGACAGGCCGAACTGGATGGACAAATGTCTTTTTTCGGCCTTATGTACTATGTTACTATGTTACTATGTTACTATGTTACCCTCGATTACCCATAAACGTGACCTCACTTCGCAATACCCTGCAGGTCTGGCGTGCTGCATTATGCCCATGATGTTAGGTGTCTGAATGGGTTAAAGGCAGGGTATGTAGAGTGCAATGGCCAGCAAATGATGTAGGAGTCAGAAAAATAGGCCATTGGTAGAAAAATAAACATCTCTCTTTACTGTACAGCAAAATAGGAATTGTAGTACATCTAACTATAGCAAAACATAGTTCCAACTGTACACAGTGCAATTCTCTCCCAGTTAGCAGTGTATGCATTTAGACAAGGATATGAGTTATGGCCCTCTTTGTACACTTTGTTGCTAAAGTCTCCACAAATACTATGGCTGGCAACAGTACCTTGGCTGTAATGGCTATAATGTCCATTGCAGGATACAGGGGTTTGATGGAGCATCTGGCCAGGGTGTGTCCAGGTGTGAAGGGTGTCTTAACAGTGTCCCTCAGTGTAGCAAAGTCTGAATGGCTGTAGTCACAGATTACCTTGCTGATTCCAATGCTTGGCTATGCAGATTCTAAGATCTTCTTTACTCTCCTTTTCTCTTTTTCCGTGGATCTTGCAGAGATCTGTTAGTCTAGTGTGTTTCTTGGGCCTAAGAGGAGGGAGCATTAGGCAAAAATTTCTTCCTTGCTGAACTCTCACTAATCACCCGCCAAACTGAGCTGGGGGCAGATCCTGGTTACCACCCAATCTCCTGCAAAGGACTAAGCCAGGATTAATAAACCTTGGCTGGGCTATCCATACATGGCTAAGCTGGGTTTTAAATATAGAAAAACAATACTGTACATACCATAAAATTAGATTAAAGAACAAACCATTTGCAGATACCCCCTGCTTTGGGGGGCTGCAAGGAAAAAGTGCTAACCCATTATCTATAGTCTGTACATTATTACATTCAAAATGGCCGCTGTCATGTTGAGACACTGTTTGTGATGTCATGATTAGAATCCTGGCAGATGACTCTCTTTCTTGTGACATCAAAATGGGGGCTATGGCTCATTTACATATGATGTCATAAAGGGAAGCGGTGGGTTTATATTGAGGTGACACACTGACCTCAGCCTCAGTCTGCAGGGCTGGCTCTCTCCTTTAGGGGCCTCTGACGAGCAGCACAGGACCAGATCGGGTAAGTTTGTCCGGCTTTTTATTCATGTGTTTGAGACTTGTTTTTGCTGATCTTTATTTTCTATTTGTTGTATACAATGTGAGAGCTTTGTATGACCCTCTGCGGCCCCCGAAAATCAGCCTCAGGTGTGACACGGAACCTCCTCCAATAAAAGAATCCCAGGAGAATGTGAAGAAGGAGCCTCCATCTCCCTTAAAGGGCCGAAGCCACAGAAATCCTAGACCATTTTTTAATAAAGAAAGTTTTCTCTGTGTGTTTCTTTAAAAAACAAGATTCTTGTGTTTTTTTTCTTAAATATTAAATTTTGCCATTTCTCCTGTGCCCGTTTTCTATCGGTATTTTATGTATGTACTGATTAGTCACAGGGCAGAACCCCTGAAGAATGGGTAACCAATGTACTCCTGATAGGAAATGCATTAAAGGGATATTCCCATCTTGGACATTAGTGGCATACTGCTAGAATATGCCATAAATGTCAGATAGGTGTAGGTACCACCTGTGCGACAGGTCCTGAAGTTAACGGAGAGCACCCTGCACATACACAGTGTCCGCTCCATTGACTGGTATTAGACTTCCAAAAATTGCGAGGCAGGTGCGCTGTGTATCCAATGCCATCATGTGAGATACTGTTTGCTGAGCTGCTTTATCTAATCCTATCATATGTGATACTGTCTGCTGAACTGTGTATCTAATCTTCTCCCAGAATGTACTTATTAGTAACGGTGCCCCCAGTATTTATAATTCTCCCTGTAGTGCCCCCAACATTTATAATGTCCCCTGTAGTGCCCCCCAATATTTATACTGGCTTTTGTAGTGTCCCGAATGTTTATAAGGCCCCCTAAGTGCCCCAATAAATATACTGTCTCTTGTAGTGCTTCGAGTATTTACACTGGTGGCACTATAGGGGCCCCTATATAAATATTATGGGCTCTACAAGACACGGTATAATTATCTGGCGAACTTATGCCCGTGATGTTAGGTGTCTGAATGGGTTAAAGGCAGGGTATGTAGAGTGCAATGGCCAGCAAATGATGTAGGAGTCAGAAAAATAGGCCATTGGTAGAAAAATAAACATCTCTCTTTACTGTACAGCAAAATAGGAATTGTAGTACATCTAACTATAGCAAAACATAGTTCCAACTGTACACAGTGCAATTCTCTCCCAGTTAGCAGTGTATGCATTTAGACAAGGATATGAGTTATGGCCCTCTTTGTACACTTTGTTGCTAAAGTCTCCACAAATTCTATGGCTGGCAACAGTACCTTGGCTGTAATGGCTATAATGTCCATTGCAGGATACAGGGGTTTGATGGAGCATCTGGCCAGGGTGTGTCCAGGTGTGAAGGGTGTCTTAACAGTGTCCCTCAGTGTAGCAAAGTCTGAATGGCTATAGTCACAGATTACCTTGCGGACTCCAATGCTTGGCTATGCAGATTCTAAGATCTTCTTTACTTTCCTTTTCTCTTTTTCCGTGGATCCTGCAGAGATCTGATAGTCAAGTGTGTTTCTTGGGCCTAAGAGGAGGGAGCATTAGGCAAAAATTTCTTCCTTGCTGAACTCTCACTAATCACCCGCCAAAATAAGCTGGGGGCAGATCCTGGTTACCACCCAATCTCCTGCAAAGGACTAAGCCAGGATTAATAAACCTTGGCTGGGCCATCCATACATGGCTACGCTGGGTTTTAAATATAGAAAAACAATACTGTACATACCATAAAATTAGATTAAAGAACAAACCATTTGCAGATACCCCCTGCTCTGGGGGGCTGCAAGGAAAAAGTGCTAACCCATTATCTATAGTCTGTACATTATTACATTCAAAATGGCCGCTGTCATGTTGAGACACTGTTTGTGATGTCATGATTAGAATCCTGGCAGATGACTCTCTTTCTTGTGACATCAAAATGGGGGCTATGGCTCATTTACATATGATGTCATAAAGGGCGGTGGGTATATATTGAGGTGACGCACTGACCCCAGCCTCAGTCTGCAGGGCTGATTCTCTCCTTTAGGGGCCTCTGACGAGCAGCATAGGACCAGATCGGGTAAGTTTGTCCGGCTTTTTCTTCATGTGTTTGAGACTTGTTTTTGCTGATCTTTATTTTCTATTTGTTGTATACAATGTGAGAGCTTTGTATTACCCTCTGCGGCCCCCGAAAAATCAGCCTCAGGTGTGACACTGAACCTCCTCCAATGGAAAAATCCCAGGAGAATGTGAAGAAGGAGCCTCCATCTCCCTTAAAGGGCCGAAGCCACAGAAATCCAAGACCATTTTTTAATAAAGAAAGTTTTCTCTGTGTGTTTCTTTAAAAAACAAGATTCTTGTGGTTTTTTTCTTAAATATTAAATTGTGCCATTTCTCCTGTGCCCGTTTTCTATCGGTATTTTATGTATGTACTGATTAGTCACAGGGCAGAACCCCTGAAGGATGGGTAACCAATGTTCTCCTGATAGGAAATGCATTAAAGGGATATTCCCATCTTGGACATTAGTGGCATACTGCTAGAATATGCCATAAATGTCAGATAGGTGTAGGTACCACCTGTGCGACAGGTCCTGAAGTTAACGGAGAGCACCCTGCACATACACAGTGTCCGCTCCATTAACTGGTATTAGACTTCCAAAAATTGCAAGGCAGGTGCGCTGTGTATCCAATGCCATCATGTGAGATACTGTTTGCTGAGCTGCTTTATCTAATCCTATCAAATGTGATACTGTCTGCTGAACTGTGTATCTAATCTTCTCCCAGAATGTACTTATTAGTAATGGTGCCCCCAGTATTTATAATGCTCCCTGTAATGCCCCCAACATTTATAATGTCCCCTGTAGTGCCCCCCAATATTTATACTGGCTTTTGTAGTGTCCCGAATGTTTATAAGGCCCCCTAAGTAGCCCAATAAATATACTATCTCTTGTAGTGCTTCCAGTATTTACACTGGTGGCACTATAGGGGCCAATATAAATATTATGGGCTCTACAAGATACGGTATAATTTTCTGGCGAACTTATGCCCGTGATGTTAGGTGTCTGAATAGGTTAAAGGCAGGGTATGTAGAGTGCAATGGCCAGCAAATGATGTAGGAGTCAGAAAAATAGGCCATTGGTAGAAAATTAAACATCTCTCTTTACTGTACAGCAAAATAGCAATTGTAGTACATCTAACTATAGCAAAACATAGTTCCAACTGTACACAGTGCATTTCTCTCCCAGTTAGCAGTGTATGCATTTAGACAAGGATATGAGTTATGGCCCTCTTTGTACACTTTGTTGCTAAAGTCTCAACAAAATCTATGGCTGGCAACAGTACCTTGGCTGTAATGGCTATAATGTCCATTACAGGATACAGGGGTTTGATGGAGCATCTGGCCAGGGTGTGTCCAGGTGTGAAGGGTGTCTTAACAGTGTCCCTCAGTGTAGCAAAGTTTGAATGGCTGTAGTCACAGATTACCTTGCTGACTCCAATGCTTGGCTATGCAGATTCTAAGATCTTCTTTACTCTCCTTTTTTCTATTTCCATGGATCTTGCAGAGATCTGTTAGTCTAGTGTGTTTCTTGGGCCTAAGAGGAGGGAGCATTAGGCAAAAATTTCTTCCTTGGTGAACTCTCACTAATTACCCGCCAAACTGAGCTGGGGGCAGATCCTGGTTACCACCCAATCTCCTGCAAAGCACTAAGCCAGGATTAATAAACCTTGGCTGGGCCATCCATACATGGCTAAGCTGGGTTTTAAATATAGAAAAACAATACTGTACATACCATAAGATTAGATTAAAGAACAAACCATTTGCAGATACCCCCTGCTCTGGGGGGCTGCAAGGAAAAAGTGCTAACCCATTATCTATAGTCTGTACATTATTACATTCAAAATGGCCGCTGTCATGTTGTTACACTGTTTGTGATGTCATGATTAGAATCCTGGCAGATGACTCTCTTTCTTGTGACATCAAAATGGGGGCTATGGCTCATTTACATATGATGTCATAAAGGGCGGTGGGTATATATTGAGGTGACGCACTTACCCCAGCCTCAGTCTGCAGGGCTGGCTCTCTCCTTTAGGGGCCTCTGACGAGCAGCACAGGACCAGATCGGGTAAGTTTGTCCGGCTTTTTCTTCATGTGTTTGAGACTTGTTTTTGCTGATTTTTATTTTCTATTTGTTGTATACAATGTGAGAGCTTTGTATGACCCTCTGCGGCCCCCGAAAATCAGCCTCAGGTGTGACACTGAACCTCCTCCAATGGAAGAATCCCAGGAGAATGTGAAGAAGGAGCCTTCATCTCCCTTAAAGGGCCGAAGCCACAGAAATCCAAGACTATTTTTTAATAAAGAAAGTTTTCTCTGTGTGTTTCTTTAAAAAACAAGATTCTTGTGTTTTTTTTTCTTAAATATTAAATTGTGCAATTTCTCCTGTGCCCGTTTTCTATCGGTATTTTATGTATGTACTGATTAGTCACAGGGCAGAACCCCTGAAGGATGGGTAACCAATGTACTCCTGATAGGAAATGCATTAAAGGGATATTCCCATCTTGGACATCAGTGGCATACTGCTAGAATATGCCATAAATGTCAGATAGGTGTAGGTACCACCTGTGCGACAGGTCCTGAAGTTAACGGAGAGCACCCTGCACATACACAGTGTCCGCTCCATTGACTGGTATTAGACTTCCAAAAATTGCAAGTCAGGTGCGCTGTGCAGTGGCGTAGGGATCGCCATAGCCACCATAGCAGTGGCTATGGGGCCCTACGCCACTGGGGGCCCGTCCGGACCGCATAATTTTTATTTTTATTTTTTATTTTTATTAATACACACACTCACAGGCAGCCAGGCCCGACCGCCCGCCCAGTGTACACTGGGCGGGGCGTGGGCGGTCTGCGGCTCGGGCCTGGCTGGGGCCCTGGGGGAAGTAGGCTGTAGCCTGTAGCACTGCCGGCTGCCGCACAACTGAAGGAGTGTCTGGACTCTGGACTGGAGAACATGAGGTAGGCGGACGCGGTGGAGGGGGCCGGAACGGGGGCGTAGCGGAGGCGGAGCCAGGCTGGCACCAGCGCCGCAGACTGCAGTGCAGGAGGAAAGGAATGAATTTCCTCCGGCTCCGCCTCCTACTAACTAGAGGGACTGGGTGGGAGCAGGACTCAGGAGGTGGACTCAGGCGGTGGAGGGGGTGGGGCTAGGCCGGGGGGGGGGCCCCGGTGGGGGGGGGTACCTGCTGTGGAGGGAGTGGGACTATGGAGGGAGTGGTCCCGCCGGCCGCACTGGCGCCAGTCAGAGGCGCTATCTAAATCTGATATACTGACTGCCCAAAACCAGTCTGAGGGCCAGAGAGGTACCGGCTCACAGTCAGTAGTCACTCCTCCATTCCAGTCCTCAGTGGAGTCAGTGCCTGGTCTCTCCAGTCCAGTGACAGTCCTGCCGTGTGTGTGCCGTTGGTCGTCCCACTCCAGTCTGTGCGACTACAGTCAGTGACTGACTCTAAAAGTAAGTGATGCATGTGAATATGTGATTCATTTGAATTTAAAGGGAACCTGTCACCAGTATTTTGTGCATAGAGCTGGGGACATGGGCTGCTAGATGGCCACTAGGCACTAGCACATCTGCAATACCCAGTCCCCATTGCTCTCTGCGATTTTATTGTGTTAAAAAACAGTTTTTATCAATATGCAAATTAACCTGATATGAGTCCTGTGTCCGGAGATGAGTCCAGCGGAAAGGAGCCCAGCACCGCCCCGCGTCCTCCGAATCTCCTCCTTGCTGGCTGACGTCACAGAGCTGGAGCGCCGAAATCTCGCGATGCGAGCACAGGGAATGAACATGATGCCAACACTGCACATGCGCTAGCTCGCGCATCGCGAGATTTCGGTGCTCCAGCTCTGTGACGTCAGCCAGCAAGGAGGAGATTCGGAGGACGCGGGGCGGTGCTGGGCTCCTTTCTGCTGGACTCATCTCCGGACACAGGACTCATATTAGGTTAATTTGGATATTGATCAAAACTGTTTTTTAACACATTAAAAGCGCAGAGAGCTGTGGGGACTGGGTATTGCGGATGTGCTAGCGGCCATCTAGCAGCCCATGTCCCCAGCTCTATGCACAAAATCCTGGTGACAGGTTCCCTTTAAGGAAGTGAGATTATTGAGAATTTATGATTTCTGAGATAATCTAAATTCTTAAGTTAAAAAGAGCTGCCTGCAGACTCAGAGTGGGGCCCAAGAGAAGCCATTGCAGGTCTGCAGGCAGAATTCAGATCATCAGACTCTCACTAATTACAGCACACGCCCTGCACCCTGGCCTGTAGTGTCCACCATCAGACAGGGGAGGGAAGAAACCCTGTGGCCCCCAACACATTGGGGGGCACACTGACACTCTAGTTCTGGGGTTTATTTTCTTCCCTCCCCTGTCTGATGGTGGACACTACAGGCCAGGGCGCAGGGCGTGTGCTGTAAATAGTAATTAGTGAGAGTCTGATCATCTGAAGTTAAAAAGAGATGCCAGCAGTGATAAGGAGGGCGCCCCTTCCTTCTTTTGGGGGGCACACTCTTATATGACAGACACAGACATAAATGTACTTTTACACTTGCGGCAGGACGGATCCGGCAGGCTGTTCAGCCTGTCGGATCCGTCCTGCCGCTATTTCGCTGGACCGCTGCTCCGTCCCCATTGACTATAATGGGGATGGGGGCGAAGCTCCGGCGCAGCACTGCGCGGTGAGAGGCCACCGGACGAAAAAGTCGGACTTGCAGTACTTTTCGGCCACCAGCCTTTCACCGCACACTGCCGCGCTGCATCGGAGCTCTGTCCCCGTTCCCATTATAGTCAATCGGGATGGAGTGGCGGCACGGCGAAATAGCGGCCTGGACGGATCCAACAGGCTGAACAGCCTGTCGGATCCGTCCTGCCGTAAGTGTGAAACTACCCTAAGTTCTGCTCCTTATTGAAGGTTGCTGTACTCGCAGTAGATGGTTCCACTGTGGGCGGGCTCAGGGAGAGTGGTGGCAGAGGCACTACTGTGGCAGGCACCAGGCTAGTCTGGACTGGGAGTCTGATGGGACTGACTTGTAAAAGTTAGATGAGAGAGAAAAGTCTGAGTGCACTCAGACTTTTCTCTCTCATCTAACTGAAGACGCATGGTAAGGCCCCATTCACACGTCCGTAAGTGTTTTGTGGATCCACGGGCCCGTGGATCCGCAAAACACTGACATCGGTAATGTGCGATCCGTAATTTGCAGTTGCGGACAAGAGTAGGACATGTTCTATTTTTTTCGAGAACGGAATTGTATGGGTCCGCAACTCCGTGTCCAGGCTGCACATCGTGCAGCCCCATAGAAATGAATGGGTCCGCAATTCCGTTCCGCAAAATGCAGAACAGAATTGTGGACATGTGAATGGGGCCTTATTGGTAGGTGCCAGACCAGATGTGACAACTCCAGACCCCAGAATCTGCTCTGCACCCCTATAGTATATGAAGTGGCACTGCCTTGGGGTGCCCCATTACAGGACCAATGATCCAGCTTCCAGCCCGTTACTCTCCTGGGGCAGAGGGCTGGTCTGGTGGTGGCAGGCAGTACTGTGGGACTTGTAAAAGTTACTCTGGAGTCCGGATTAATTGGGTCCTGGATCATGGTCCTGTAATGGGGCACTCCACCTACCATGTCGTCTTATGCAACTGCTGCATATGGCGGTTGATATGAGTGGTTCCACAGATTGTGTGCGGACCAAAAATACAAATGTTTGAATGAGGGAGGCCTTACAAATAGAAAATCCACATGAATTTCTGTGTTTTCAGCACTAATTCCACGTGTTACTTTCTGTTTTTTGTTGCAGATTTTCGCGGATCTCAGCCACACATTGAAAAGGGTGAAAACAGCACAAAGAATTTGCTACAGATTTCACAATCCAGGTAAGTTACCGCTCAGAAATAAAAAGAAAATTGTACAATCAGTTTGGAAAATATTATTTACTTTGCAAGTACTCTATAAAGCTACTTTCACACTAGCGTTTGGTGCGGATCTGTCATGGACAGACTGCATTCGTTTAGAATGGATCCGGTTGTATTATATTTAACGTTGCCAGCCAAGACGGATCCATCATGAACACCACTGAAAGTCAATGGGGGGCTGTTTTCTATTGTGCCAGATTGTGTCAGAGAAAATGGATCCATCCCTATTGACTTACATTGTGTGTCAGGTTGGATCCGTTTGGCTCCGTTTCATCATGCGGACACCAAAACAATGCAGGCAGCCTCCAGAGCGGGATGGAGACTGATCGGAGGCAAACTGATGCATTGTGAGCGGATCCTTTTCCATTCAGAATGCACTAAAGCAATAGGCAAAACGGATCTGTTTTGGAGAGCTTGTGAGATCCCTGAACGGATCTTAAAAAACATAAACCAAAATGCCAGTGTGAAATTAACCATATTAAGTTGATGCATACTTTAGGAACTTTTCCGACATAAACCCGCGTTTAAGGCCCCATTCACACGTCCGCATTTTGCGGAACGGAATTGCGGACCCATTCATTTCCATAGGGCCGCACAATGTGCAGCCATGACACAGAGTTGTGGACCCGCACTTACGGGTCTGCAATTCCGTTAACCGAATAAAAAAAATAGAACATGACCTACTTTTGTACGCAACTGCGACAGGAGTAGGCATATTCTATGCAGTGTCGGCAATGTGCGGTCCGCAAGTTGCGGATCGCACATTGACGATGTCAGTGTTTTGCAGATCCACGGACCCGTGGATCAGCAAAACACTTACGGAGGTGTGAATGGGGCCTAATATGGCTTTTCATACTGTGTGACAATTAAGCGTCTTTCTTTGCGCTATTTTTCTAGAGATTGTAACATGTCTTCCTATACCCATCAAAGTGGTGCTCAAAAACGCAAAAAGAAGAGGGAAGAAAGCCAGAAAACACAAAAAATTCCCAAAATTACCAGCTTTTTTACTTCTCCCAATGCTGGTGAAAGCTCTAAAGATGCTGAGGGAGCTAGCTCAGAAAGCCTTCCTAGTGTAGGTAGTCAGATGGCAGTGCAGGATCCGATATCGCATGCATTTCAGGATTCCTCAGGTGAAACAAGTGCTAAATTGCCTACTGAGGTTGAACCAAGCCGGGCATATGATGCTGAACAAGCTGGAGGTCACACTCTTGATCTGCACAGCATTGCATCCGAAAAAAATGTCACAGACAGGGCACACTTTCCCATAACCATTTTAGATCCACAAGTGAAACGCTTTATTCTTTCTCATGGTCCTTGTAGGCCTTCAGGGCCTTTTCCTAGAGACAATGATGCAGATAAAAGATGCTTTTCAGATAAATACTATGAGAAAATCACCAAAACAGGATTTAAGCTCCCAGTGACCTGGCTGTGCTACTCCCCCAAATTGAATTCTGTCTATTGTGAACCTTGTTGGCTTTTTGGGGATCGAAAAAAACTAGGCTTTGAACCTGCTTGGGCCAAAGGCATCCAAAAATGGAAAGGCCTGTCAACTAAAATTCAGTCCCACGAAAACGCACAGGCTCACTTAAATGCCTGTCTGGTTTTTGACCAGTGGAGGAGGCAGGGCACTATAGATGAGGAACAAGAAAAACAAATCCAAAAAGAGAAAAACTTCTGGAGGGAAGTTTTAAAAAGAATAGTCAATGTTACATTGACAATGGCAATGAGCAACATGGCTTTTCGAGGCCACAGGGAAAAAGTTGGCGAAATAAATAGCGGTAACTTCCTGGCCATAATTGAGCTCTTAGCAGAATATGATCCTGTCCTTAAGCAGCTGTTGTAGCAACCTCATGGGAAAGTAAAATATTTAAGCCCTACAATTCAAAATGAGCTTATTGATATTTTGTCCAATCATGTCCTCAATGATATCTTGTTAGAAGTCCAACAAGCTAATTTCTACTCATTGATCATCGATACAACACAGGATATTTCACGAACTGATCAAA
This sequence comes from Bufo bufo, assembly GCF_905171765.1. Lineage (NCBI taxonomy): Eukaryota > Metazoa > Chordata > Amphibia > Anura > Bufonidae > Bufo > Bufo bufo. Next base: position 47,215 of record NW_024401170.1, read on the forward strand.
TGAGCCTGGTTGTCCGATATATTACTGTGGACAGAGATTCAAATATGAGGGTAACAAAAATTAATATACATGAGTCTTTTCTCGGTTTTCATCCCATTACAGATCAAAGTGCAGCTGGGATAGAAAACCAAATATTGGCAAGCCTTGAAAAAAAGGGACTTCCTTTAGAAAAATGTCGAGGTCAGGGTTACGATGGAGCAGCCACCATGAGTGGCGTATATTCTGATGTGCAGGCCCGAATTTTAAAGAAACAGGAAAATGCACTTTATGTGCACTGTGCGGCCCATAACCTAAATCTGGTTCTTCAGGATGCTGTTTCAGACATCACTGAAATATCCAGTTTTATGACCACATTACAAAGACTTTATTCGTTTTTCGGAGACAGCGGGAAGCGATGGGGCATTCTATCATCATTCACAAGTGAATCCTCTGTCACACTGAAAAAACTGTGCCCCACAGCGTTTCCGCTACCCAGATATTTTGAGGGCTTTGTCAAAAATTGTTCTGCTGTCATCAAAAAAAAGTGAAAGAGAGGAGGCTATGACATTTAAGAAAAAATTGGAGTCATTTCACTTCATCTTTTTAATTGTTCTTCTATCAAAAATATTAAGCAGTGTAAACTCCTTGTCCAAAATTTTACAGTCTGAAAATATGGACTTGGCTAGAGCTTCTCAATTTATAAAAACTGCCATGGAAGGCCTTTCAGCATTCCGTAACAGTTTTGAGAATGCCAAAACAGATGCCATTACCCTTGCAGAACAGTGGAATATAGCTCCAAAATTCGAAAGTAAGCGAATTCGCACAGTAAAAAAGCATTACGACGAACTGTGTGTCGATGAGAGACTGCAAGACCCCGAGCAACGGTTCAAAGTCATAGTTTTTTACCAGTGTCTGGACATCATAGTAAACCAGCTTGCCAACAGATTCCAAGGACTGAATAACGTTGTTGAACGTTTTAACATACTTCAGCCTGCAGTTTTATCATCTGTCTCAGATGATAATTTGTTTACAGCTGCATCAAAGCTGCAGGAAAAATACGATAGTGACCTACCCCCATCTTTCCCAGGGCAGCTTCTCAGCTTTAGAGCAGCACTAAAAGATGAAATCCAGAAGGCACCTACTGTAAAAGATCTTGCACACTTGCTCCTGGTTGAGAACAATGCACTTGCATCAAATATACCAGATGTGTGCATAGCCTTTCTGCTGTTTCTATCACTTCCTGTGACAGTGGCCTCTGCGGAGCGGTCCTTCTCAAAATTAAAAATAATCAAGAACTATTTGAGAAGTACTATGTCAGACCAAAGGCTTTCTGGGCTTGCAATACTTAGCATTGAAAATGTAAGAGCTAAAGCCTTGCATCTAGACAGCATTGTGGACACTTTTGCAGAAGTAAAAGCACGTAAACGTGTTTTCTAATGTAGTCTTCTGAGTGAGTATACTGGTTCAAATGGTTTCAAAACTTCAGTTTTTTCTTTCTTCCGTTGAAGAAAGTCAGTTCATGCTAGTTACACCACCTGTTGTGGTAAAAAAGAAGCAGGATTCCAGCCAAATGTTTCATCCTAGCCAAATTTTATAATAATTCAAATATTTTCAATTTAAAAACAAATCTGTCAGTTGTCTCCTCTTCAGATCTCCCCCTGCACAGCAGAATAACAAAAAAAAGGAAGCCTAGTAGAAGGCTTAGAAGTTTGCAGAAATTTGATAAGAAAAATTGCATTTAGCTATAAGATGGAAACAGTAAAAGTATTTCAAAGGGAGGGAAGTGAATGGAATTGCTCTGGAATATGCAGTCGGAGTGCTCCTAAAGCTGCTCAAGTGACAGAGCAACCATAGGTAATGGGGTCACTTATCTGCCTTTGAAATGTAGCAGGGGAGTGTGAATCACAAGACAAATCAGATATTTCACAGGTAGAAGTCTGTTTGGCTGTAGTTCTGCTTCAACCGTTTCAGTTCAGCATCAAAGGGAACCGGAAGTGAGGGACATGGAAGCTGCCCTTAAACCAGCAGACTACCTCGGATACTTTGACATAGACCCTGAACAAGCATGCAGATCAGGTGCTCTGACTGAAGTCTGACCGGATTATCTGCATGCTTGTTTCAGCCAGGTGTGTGATGCATACACTACTGGTGCCAGAGAGACCAGGAGGACGGCCAGGCAACTGGTTTTGTTTAATAAGACACTTTAGGTACCCTTTCAGTTCAACGTTGACCGTTAAAGATAATTCTTCTTGCCTCACTGTTTACAGCTGCGTTGCACTCATTTTCACAATTTGTAAAGCTTTTTACAACTACATATTATAATTGAATAATCCACCAGCTCTTACAGGCTTACAAATTCTCTGTCTTAATCACTTGCAGTGTCCAGCTCTTGGCTGGGGGATAGGAGACCCCAAAGAGTTTAGACATGCACTAAATGGAAATTCTCTTTATATAGCAGCTGCACACAGAGATGGCAAAATAAGTAAACATGTGTACAAGGAATGTACTAATATTTTTTTTTTAATTCTTTTTTTGTAAATGTAGGTTACATATTCAACATGTTCGTTTGTTTGGTGTTCAACGTTTTAAGTGTTTTGTTGTTTATCGGGTTTAAAAAACAATTTCACGGAGGAAGAGATAATAACAAGTACAGTTTGAAGTAAGTATAAAAGAACAGATGGGTAGTATTGTGTGTTTAGATCCAATCTTAAAGCTTTCCCCTTTCCCTTCTCCTTTACAGGTAACATTTAATGATGACACATCAAGAAGATGAAAAAGACTACGAAGAGGACACTTCACAACTAGTGAACATACAGGTCTTACAAGTAAGTCTAATATCCCCCAGCCCCCCACCACACACACACTTTATGTTAAAATACAATTACTAATTATTATTTTTTTCCAATTCTTCATGTTTCAGATTGGCCACTTTATCAGTTACTGAATGGTTTTCAATTTTGAATTAAAAGGTTCATATACTTATTTGTTTTCCTGACTTTTCTATGCTCATGGCGGTGGGAGATCTAGGATGGGTGTTTGCGTGGGAGCTCTGGAAGGGGTGGTGGGAGGCCCGATAGATATGTGGGGGGGGGGGGGGGGGCCCATAATTTTTTTTTGCTATGGGGCCCATGCATTTCTAGCTACGCCCCTGGCGCTGTGTATCCAATGCCATCATGTGAGATACTGTTTGCTGAGCTGCTTTATCTAATCCTATCATATGTGATACTGTCTGCTGAACTGTGTATCTAATCTTCTCCCAGAATGTACTTATTAGTATTGGTGCACCCAGTATTTATAATGCTCCCTGTAGTGCCCGCAACATTTATAATGTCAACTGTAGTGCCCCCAAATATTTATACTGGCTTTTGTAGTGTCCCGAATGTTTAGAAGGCCCCCTAAGTGCCCCAATAAATATACTGTCTCTTGTAGTGCTTCGAGTATTTACACTGGTGGCACTATAGGGGCCATTATAAATATTATGGGCTCTACAAGACACGGTATAATTATCTGGCGAACTTATGCCCGTGATGTTAGGTGTCTGAATGGGTTAAAGGCAGGGTATGTAGAGTGCAATGGCCAGCAAATGATGTAGGAGTCAGAAAAATAGGCCATTGGTAGAAAAATAAACATCTCTCTTTACTGTACAGCAAAATAGGAATTGTAGTACATCTAACTATAGCAAAACATAGTTCCAACTGTACACATTGCAATTCTCTCCCAGTTAGCAGCGTATGCATTTAGACAAGGATATGAGTTATGGCCCTCTTTGTACACTTTGTTGCTAAAGTCTCCACAAATTCTATGGCTGGCAACAGTACCTTGGCTGTAATGGCTATAATGTCCATTGCAGGATACAGGGGTTTGATGGAGCATCTGGCCAGGGTGTGTCCAGGTGTGAAGGGTGTCTTAACAGTGTCCCTCAGTGTAGCAAAGTCTGAATGGCCGTAGTCACAGATTACCTTGCTGACTCCAATGCTTGGCTATGCAGATTCTAAGATCTTCTTTACTCTCCTTTTCTCTTTTTCCGTGGATCTTGCAGAGATCTGTTAGTCTAGTGTGTTTCTTGGGCCTAAGAGGAGGGAGCATTAGGCAAAAATTTCTTCCTTGCTGAACTCTCACTAATCACCCGCCAAACTGAGCTGGGGGCAGATCCTGGTTACCACCCAATCTCCTGCAAAGGACTAAGCCAGGATTAATAAACCTTGGCTGGGCCATCCATATATGGCTAAGCTGGGTTTTAAATATAGAAAAACAATACTGTACATACCATAAAATTAGATTAAAGAACAAACCATTTGCAGATACCCCCTGCTCTGGGGGGCTGCAAGGAAAAAGTGCTAACCCATTATCTATAGTCTGTACATTATTACATTCAAAATGGCCGCTGTCATGTTGAGACACTGTTTGTGATGTCATGATTAGAATCCTGGCAGATGACTCTCTTTCTTGTGACATCAAAATGGGGGCTATGGCTCATTTACATATGATGTCATAAAGGGCGGTGGGTATATATTGAGGTGACGCACTGACCCCAGCCTCAGTCTGCAGGGCTGGCTCTCTCCTTTAGGGGCCTCTGACGAGCAGCACAGGACAAGATAGGGTAATTTTGTCCGGCTTTTTCTTCATGTGTTTGAGACTTGTTTTTGCTGATCTTTATTTTCTATTTGTTGTATACAATGTGAGAGCTTTGTATGACCCTCTGCGGCCCCCGAAAATCAGCCTCAGGTGTGACACGGAACCTCCTTCAATGGAAGAATCCCAGGAGAATGTGAAGAAGGAGCCTCCATCTCCCTTAAAGGGCCGAAGCAACAGAAATCCAAGACCATTTTTTAATAAAGAAAGTTTTCTCTGTGTGTTTCTTTAAAAAACAAGATTCTTGTGGTTTTTTTCTTAAATATTAAATTGTGCCATTTCTCCTGTGCCCGTTTTCTATCGGTATTTTATGTATGTACTGATTAGTCACAGGGCAGAACCCCTGAAGGATGGGTAACCAATGTTCTCCTGATAGGAAATGCATTAAAGGGATATTCCCATCTTGGACATTAGTGGCATACTGCTAGAATATGCCATAAATGTCAGATAGGTGTAGGTACCACCTGTGCGACAGGTCCTGAAGTTAACGGAGAGCACCCTGCACATACACAGTGTCCGCTCCATTAACTGGTATTAGACTTCCAAAAATTGCAAGGCAGGTGCGCTGTGTATCCAATGCCATCATGTGAGATACTGTTTGCTGAGCTGCTTTATCTAATCCTATCATATGTGATACTGTCTGCTGAACTGTGTATCTAATCTTCTCCCAGAATGTACTTATTAGTAACGGTGCCCCCAGTATTTATAATGCTCCCTGTAGTGCCCCCAACATTTATAATGTCCCCTGTAGTGCCCCCCAATATTTATACTGGCTTTTGTAGTGTCCCGAATGTTTATAAGGCCCCCTAAGTGCCCCAATAAATATACTGTCTCTTGTAGTGCTTCGAGTATTTACACTGGTGGCACTATAGGGGCCCCTATATAAATATTATGGGCTCTACAAGACACGGTATAATTATCTGGCGAACTTATGCCCGTGATGTTAGGTGTCTGAATGGGTTAAAGGCAGGGTATGTAGAGTGCAATGGCCAGCAAATGATGTAGGAGTTTGAAAAATAGGCCATTGGTAGAAAAATAAACATCTCTCTTTACTGTACAGCAAAATAGGAATTGTAGTACATCTAACTATAGCAAAACATAGTTCCAACTGTACACAGTGCAATTCTCTCCCAGTTAGCAGTGTATGCATTTAGACAAGGATATGAGTTATGGCCCTCTTTGTACACTTTGTTGCTAAAGTCTCCACAAATTCTATGGCTGGCAACAGTACCTTGGCTGTAATGGCTATAATGTCCATTGCAGGATACAGGGGTTTGATGGAGCATCTGGCCAGGGTGTGTCCAGGTGTGAAGGGTGTCTTAACAGTGTCCCTCAGTGTAGCAAAGTCTGAATGGCTGTAGTCACAGATTACCTTGCTGACTCCAATGCTTGGCTATGCAGATTCTAAGATCTTCTTTACTTTCCTTTTCTCTTTTTCCGTGGATCTTGCAGAGATCTGATAGTCTAGTGTGTTTCTTGGGCCTAAGAGGAGGGAGCATTAGGCAAAAATTTCTTCCTTGCTGAACTCTCACTAATTACCCGCCAAAATAAGCTGGGGGCAGATCCTGGTTACCACCCAATCTCCTGCAAAGGACTAAGCCAGGATTAATAAACCTTGGCTTGGCCATCCATACATGGCTAAGCTGGGTTTTAAATATAGAAAAACAATACTGTACATACCATAAAATTTGATTAAAGAACAAACCATTTGCAGATACCCCCTGCTCTGGGGGGCTGCAAGGAAAAAGTGCTAACCCATTATCTATAGTCTGTACATTATTACATTCAAAATGGCCGCTGTCATGTTGAGACACTGTTTGTGATGTCATGATTAGAATCCTGGCAGATGACTCTCTTTCTTGTGACATCAAAATGGGGGCTATGGCTCATTTACATATGATGTCATAAAGGGCGGTGGGTATATATTGAGGTGACGCACTGACCCCAGCCTCAGTCTGCAGGGCTGATTCTCTCCTTTAGGGGCCTCTGACGAGCAGCATAGGACCAGATCGGGTAAGTTTGTCCGGCTTTTTCTTCATGTGTTTGAGACTTGTTTTTGCTGATCTTTATTTTCTATTTGTTGTATACAATGTGAGAGCTTTGTATGACCCTCTGCGGCCCCCGAAAATCAGCCTCAGGTGTGACACTGAACCTCCTCCAATGGAAGAATCCCAGGAGAATGTGAAGAAGGAGCCTCCATCTCCCTTAAAGGGCCGAAGCCACAGAAATCCAAGACCATTTTTTAATAAAGAAAGTTTTCTCTGTGTGTTTCTTTAAAAAACAAGATTCTTGTGTTTTTTTTCTTAAATATTAATTTGTGCCATTTCTCCTGTGCCCGTTTTCTATCAGTATTTTATGTATGTACTGATTAGTCACAGGGCAGAACCCCTGAAGGATGGGTAACCAATGTACTCCTGATAGGAAATGCATTAAAGGGATATTCCCATCTTGGACATTAGTGGCATACTGCTAGAATAGGCCATAAATGTCAGATAGGTGTAGGTACCACCTGTGCGACAGGTCCTGAAGTTAACGGAGAGCACACTGCACATACACAGTGTCCGCTCCATTAACTGGTATTAGACTTCCAAAAATTGCAAGGCAGGTGCGCTGTGTATCCAATGCCATCATGTGAGATACTGTTTGCTGAGCTGCTTTATCTAATCCTATCAAATGTGATACTGTCTGCTGAACTGTGTATCTAATCTTCTCCCAGAATGTACTTATTAGTAATGGTGCCCCCAGTATTTATAATGCTCCCTGTAATGCCCCCAACATTTATAATGTCCCCTGTAGTGCCCCCCAATATTTATACTGGCTTTTGTAGTGTCCCGAATGTTTATAAGGCCCCCTAAGTAGCCCAATAAATATACTATCTGTTGTAGTGCTTCCAGTATTTACACTGGTGGCACTATAGGGGCCAATATAAATATTATGGGCTCTACAAGACACGGTATAATTATCTGGCGAACTTATGCCCGTGATGTTAGGTGTCTGAATGGGTTAAAGGCAGGGTATGTAGAGTGCAATGGCCAGCAAATGATGTAGGAGTCAGAAAAATAGGCCATTGGTAGAAAAATAAACATCTCTCTTTACTGTACAGCAAAATAGGAATTGTAGTACATCTAACTATAGCAAAACATAGTTCCAACTGTACACAGTGCAATTCTCTCCCAGTTAGTAGTGTATGCATTTAGACAAGGATATGAGTTATGGCCCTCTTTGTACACTTTGTTGCTAAAGTCTCCACAAATTCTATGGCTCTCAACAGTACCTTGGCTGTAATGGCTATAATGTCCATTGCAGGATACAGGGGTTTGATGGAGCATCTGGCCAGGGTGTGTCCAGGTGTGAAGGGTGTCTTAACAGTGTCCCTCAGTGTAGCAAAGTCTGAATGGCTGTAGTCACAGATTACCTTGCTGACTCCAATGCTTGGCTATGCAGATTCTAAGATCTTCTTTACTCTCCTTTTCTCTTTTTCTGTGGATCTTGCAGAGATCTGTTAGTCTAGTGTGTTTCTTGGGCCTAAGAGGAGGGAGCATTAGACAAAAATTTCTTCCTTGCTGAACTCTCACTAATCACCCGCCAAACTGAGCTGGGGGCAGATCCTGGTTACCACCCAATCTCCTGCAAAGGACTAAGCCAGGATTAATAAACCTTGGCTTGGCCATCCATACATGGCTAAGCTGGGTTTTAAATATAGAAAAACAATACTGTACATACCATAAAATTAGATTAAAGAGCAAACCATTTGCAGATACCCCCTGCTCTGGGGGGCTGCAAGGAAAAAGTGCTAACCCATTATCTATAGTCTGTACATTATTACATTCAAAATGGCCGGTGTCATGTTGAGACACTGTTTGTGATGTCATGATTAGAATCCTGGCAGATGACTCTCTTTATTGTGGCATCAAAATGGGGGCTATGGCTCATTTACATATGATGTCATAAAGGGCGGTGGGTATATATTGAGGTGACGCACTGACCCCAGCCTCAGTCTGCAGGGCTGGCTCTCTCCTTTAGGGGCCTCTGACGAGCAGCACAGGACCAGATCGGGTAAGTTTGTCCGGCTTTTTCTTCATGTGTTTGAGACTTGTTTTTGCTGATTTTTATTTTCTATTTGTTGTATACAATGTGAGAGCTTTGTATGACCCTCTGCGGCCCCCGAAAATCAGCCTCAGGTGTGACACTGAACCTCCTCCAATGGAAGAATCCCAGGAGAATGTGAAGAAGGAGCCTTCATCTCCCTTAAAGGGCCGAAGCCACAGAAATCCAAGACTATTTTTTAATAAAGAAAGTTTTCTCTGTGTGTTTCTTTAAAAAACAAGATTCTTGTGTTTTTTTTTCTTAAATATTAAATTGTGCAATTTCTCCTGTGCCCGTTTTCTATCGGTATTTTATGTATGTACTGATTAGTCACAGGGCAGAACCCCTGAAGGATGGGTAACCAATGTACTCCTGATAGGAAATGCATTAAAGGGATATTCCCATCTTGGACATCAGTGGCATACTGCTAGAATATGCCATAAATGTCAGATAGGTGTAGGTACCACCTGTGCGACAGGTCCTGAAGTTAACGGAGAGCACCCTGCACATACACAGTGTCCGCTCCATTAACTGGTATTAGACTTCCAAAAATTGCAAGGCAGGTGCGCTGTGTATCCAATGCCATCATGTGAGATACTGTTTGCTGAGCTGCTTTATCTAATCCTATCATATGTGATACTGTCTGCTGAACTGTGTATCTAATCTTCTCCCAGAATGTACTTATTAGTATTGGTGCACCCAGTATTTATAATGCTCCCTGTAGTGCCCGCAACATTTATAATGTCAACTGTAGTGCCCCCAAATATTTATACTGGCTTTTGTAGTGTCCCAAATGTTTAGAAGGCCCCCTAAGTGCCCCAATAAATATACTGTCTCTTGTTGTGCTTCCAGTATTTACACTGGTGGCACTATAGGGGCCATTATAAATATTATGGGTTCTACAAGACACAGTATAATTATCTGGCGAACTTATGCCCTTGATGTTAGGTGTCTGAATGGGTTAAAGGCAGGGTATGTAGAGTGCAATGGGCAGCAAATGATGTAGGAGTCAGAAAAATAGGCCATTGGTAGAAAAATAAGCATCTCTCTTTACTGTACAGCAAAATAGGAATTGTAGTACATCTAACTATAGCAAAACATAGTTCCAACTGTACACAGTGCAATTCTCTCCCAGTTAGCAGTGTATGCATTTAGACAAGGATATGAGTTATGGCCCTCTTTGTACACTTTGTTGCTAAAGTCTCAACAAAATCTATGCCTGGCAACAGTACCTTGGCTGTAATGGCTATTATGTCCATTGCAGGATACAGGGGTTTGATAGAGCATCTGGCCAGGGTGTGTCCAGGTGTGAAGGGTGTCTTAACAGTGTCCCTCAGTGTAGCAAAGTCTGAATGGCTGTAGTCACAGATTACCTTGCTGACTCCAATGCTTGGCTATGCAGATTCTAAGATCTTCTTTACTCTCCTTTTCTCTTTTTCCGTGGATCTTGCAGAGATCTGTTAGTCTAGTGTGTTTCTTGGGCCTAAGAGGAGGGAGCATTAGGCAAAAATTTCTTCCTTGCTGAACTCTCACTAATCAAACGCCAAACTGAGCTGGGGGCAGATCCTGGTTACCACCCAATCTCCTGCAAAGGACTAAGCCAGGATTAATAAACCTTGGCTGGGCCATCCATACATGGCTAAGCTGGGTTTTAAATATAGAAAAACAATACTGTACATACCATAAAATTAGATTAAAGAACAAACCATTTGCAGATACCCCCTGCTCTGGGGGGCTGCAAGGAAAAAGTGCTAACCCATTATCTATAGTCTGTACATTATTACATTCAAAATGGCTGCTGTCATGTTGAGACACTGTTTGTGATGTCATGATTAGAATCCTGGCAGATGACTCTCTTTCTTGTGACATCAAAATGGGGGCTATAACTCATTTACATATGATGTCATAAAGTGTGGTGGGTATATATTGAGGTGACGCACTGACCCCAGCCTCAGTCTGCAGGGCTGGCTCTCTCCTTTAGGGACCTCTGACGAGCAGCAAAGGACCAGATCGGGTAAGTTTGTACGGCTTTTTCTTCATGTGTTTGAGACATGTTTTTGCTGATCTTTATTTTCTATTTGTTGTATACAATGTGAGAGCTTTGTATGACCCTCTGCGGCCCCCGAAAATCAGCCTCAGGTGTGACACTGAACCTCCTCCAATGGAAGAATCCCAGGAGAATGTGAAGAAGGAGCCTTCATCTCCCTTAAAGGGCCGAAGCCACAGAAATCCAAGACTATTTTTTAATAAAGAAAGTTTTCTCTGTGTGTTTCTTTAAAAAACAAGATTCTTGTGTTTTTTTTTCTTAAATATTAAATTGTGCAATTTCTCCTGTGCCCGTTTTCTATCGGTATTTTATGTATGTACTGATTAGTCACAGGGCAGAACCCCTGAAGTATGGGTAACCAATGTTCTCCTGATAGGAAATGCATTAAAGGGATATTCCCATCTTGGACATTAGTGGCATACTGCTAGAATATGCCATAAATGTCAGATAGGTGTAGGTACCACCTGTGCGACAGGTCCTGAAGTTAACGGAGAGCACCCTGCACATACACAGTGTCCGCTCCATTAACTGGTATTAGACTTCCAAAAATTGCAAGGCAGGTGCGCTGTGTATCCAATGCCATCATGTGAGATACTGTTTGCTGAGCTGCTTTATCTAATCCTATCATATGTGATACTGTCTGCTGAACTGTGTATCTAATCTTCTCCCAGAATGTACTTATTAGTAACGGTGCCCCCAGTATTTATAATGCTCCCTGTAGTGCCCCCAACATTTATAATGTCCCCTGTAGTGCCCCCCAATATTTATACTGGCTTTTGTAGTGTCCCGAATGTTTATAAGGCCCCCTAAGTGCCCCAATAAATATACTGTCTCTTGTAGTGCTTCGAGTATTTACACTGGTGGCACTATAGGGGCCCCTATATAAATATTATGGGCTCTACAAGACACGGTATAATTATCTGGCGAACTTATGCCCGTGATGTTAGGTGTCTGAATGGGTTAAAGGCAGGGTATGTAGAGTGCAATGGCCAGCAAATGATGTAGGAGTTTGAAAAATAGGCCATTGGTAGAAAAATAAACATCTCTCTTTACTGTACAGCAAAATAGGAATTGTAGTACATCTAACTATAGCAAAACATAGTTCCAACTGTACACAGTGCAATTCTCTCCCAGTTAGCAGTGTATGCATTTAGACAAGGATATGAGTTATGGCCCTCTTTGTACACTTTGTTGCTAAAGTCTCCACAAATTCTATGGCTGGCAACAGTACCTTGGCTGTAATGGCTATAATGTCCATTGCAGGATACAGGGGTTTGATGGAGCATCTGGCCAGGGTGTGTCCAGGTGTGAAGGGTGTCTTAACAGTGTCCCTCAGTGTAGCAAAGTCTGAATGGCTGTAGTCACAGATTACCTTGCTGACTCCAATGCTTGGCTATGCAGATTCTAAGATCTTCTTTACTTTCCTTTTCTCTTTTTCCGTGGATCTTGCAGAGATCTGATAGTCTAGTGTGTTTCTTGGGCCTAAGAGGAGGGAGCATTAGGCAAAAATTTCTTCCTTGCTGAACTCTCACTAATTACCCGCCAAAATAAGCTGGGGGCAGATCCTGGTTACCACCCAATCTCCTGCAAAGGACTAAGCCAGGATTAATAAACCTTGGCTGGGCCATCCATACATGGCTAAGCTGGGTTTTAAATATAGAAAAACAATACTGTACATACCATAAAATTTGATTAAAGAACAAACCATTTGCAGATACCCCCTGCTCTGGGGGGCTGCAAGGAAAAAGTGCTAACCCATTATCTATAGTCTGTACATTATTATATTCAAAATGGCCGCTGTCATGTTGAGACACTGTTTGTGATGTCATGATTAGAATCCTGGCAGATGACTCTCTTTCTTGTGACATCAAAATGGGGGCTATGGCTCATTTACATATGATGTCATAAAGGGCGGTGGGTATATATTGAGGTGACGCACTGACCCCAGCCTCAGTCTGCAGGGCTGATTCTCTCCTTTAGGGGCCTCTGACGAGCAGCATAGGACCAGATCGGGTAAGTTTGTCCGGCTTTTTCTTCATGTGTTTGAGACTTGTTTTTGCTGATCTTTATTTTCTATTTGTTGTATACAATGTGAGAGCTTTGTATGACCCTCTGCGGCCCCCGAAAATCAGCCTCAGGTGTGACACTGAACCTCCTCCAATGGAAGAATCCCAGGAGAATGTGAAGAAGGAGCCTCCATCTCCCTTAAAGGGCCGAAGCCACAGAAATCCAAGACCATTTTTTAATAAAGAAAGTTTTCTCTGTGTGTTTCTTTAAAAAACAAGATTCTTGTGTTTTTTTTCTTAAATATTAATTTGTGCCATTTCTCCTGTGCCCGTTTTCTATCAGTATTTTATGTATGTACTGATTAGTCACAGGGCAGAACCCCTGAAGGATGGGTAACCAATGTACTCCTGATAGGAAATGCATTAAAGGGATATTCCCATCTTGGACATTAGTGGCATACTGCTAGAATAGGCCATAAATGTCAGATAGGTGTAGGTACCACCTGTGCGACAGGTCCTGAAGTTAACGGAGAGCACACTGCACATACACAGTGTCCGCTCCATTAACTGGTATTAGACTTCCAAAAATTGCAAGGCAGGTGCGCTGTGTATCCAATGCCATCATGTGAGATACTGTTTGCTGAGCTGCTTTATCTAATCCTATCAAATGTGATACTGTCTGCTGAACTGTGTATCTAATCTTCTCCCAGAATGTACTTATTAGTAATGGTGCCCCCAGTATTTATAATGCTCCCTGTAATGCCCCCAACATTTATAATGTCCCCTGTAGTGCCCCCCAATATTTATACTGGCTTTTGTAGTGTCCCGAATGTTTATAAGGCCCCCTAAGTAGCCCAATAAATATACTATCTCTTGTAGTGCTTCCAGTATTTACACTGGTGGCACTATAGGGGCCAATATAAATATTATGGGCTCTACAAGACACGGTATAATTATCTGGCGAACTTATGCCCGTGATGTTAGGTGTCTGAATGGGTTAAAGGCAGGGTATGTAGAGTGCAATGGCCAGCAAATGATGTAGGAGTCAGAAAAATAGGCCATTGGTAGAAAAATAAACATCTCTCTTTACTGTACAGCAAATCAGGAATTGTAGTACATCTAACTATAGCAAAACATAGTTCCAACTGTACACAGTGCAATTCTCTCCCAGTTAGCAGTGTATGCATTTAGACAAGGATATGAGTTATGGCCCTCTTTGTACACTTTGTTGCTAAAGTCTCCACAAATTCTATGGCTCTCAACAGTACCTTGGCTGTAATGGCTATAATGTCCTTTGCAGGATACAGGGGTTTGATGGAGCATCTGGCCAGGGTGTGTCCAGGTGTGAAGGGTGTCTTAACAGTGTCCCTCAGTGTAGCAAAGTCTGAATGGCTGTAGTCACAGATTACCTTGCTGACTCCAATGCTTGGCTATGCAGATTCTAAGATCTTCTTTACTCTCCTTTTCTCTTTTTCTATGGATCTTGCAGAGATCTGTTAGTCTAGTGTGTTTCTTGGGCCTAAGAGGAGGGAGCATTAGACAAAAATTTCTTCCTTGCTGAACTCTCACTAATCACCCGCCAAACTGAGCTGGGGGCAGATCCTGGTTACCACCCAATCTCCTGCAAAGGACTAAGCCAGGATTAATAAACCTTGGCTTGGCCATCCATACATGGCTAAGCTGGGTTTTAAATATAGAAAAACAATACTGTACATACCATAAAATTAGATTAAAGAGCAAACCATTTGCAGATACCCCCTGCTCTGGGGGGCTGCAAGGAAAAAGTGCTAACCCATTATCTATAGTCTGTACATTATTACATTCAAAATGGCCGGTGTCATGTTGAGACACTGTTTGTGATGTCATGATTAGAATCCTGGCAGATGACTCTCTTTATTGTGGCATCAAAATGGGGGCTATGGCTCATTTACATATGATGTCATAAAGGGCGGTGGGTATATATTGAGGTGACGCACTGACCCCAGCCTCAGTCTGCAGGGCTGGCTCTCTCCTTTAGGGGCCTCTGACGAGCAGCACAGGACCAGATCGGGTAAGTTTGTCCGGCTTTTTCTTCATGTGTTTGAGACTTGTTTTTGCTGATTTTTATTTTCTATCTGTTGTATACAATGTGAGAGCTTTGTATGACCCTCTGCGGCCCCCGAAAATCAGCCTCAGGTGTGACACTGAACCTCCTCCAATGGAAGAATCCCAGGAGAATGTGAAGAAGGAGCCTTCATCTCCCTTAAAGGGCCGAAGCCACAGAAATCCAAGACTATTTTTTAATAAAGAAAGTTTTCTCTGTGTGTTTCTTTAAAAAACAAGATTCTTGTGTTTTTTTTTTCTTAAATATTAAATTGTGCAATTTCTCCTGTGCCCGTTTTCTATCGGTATTTTATGTATGTACTGATTAGTCACAGGGCAGAACCCCTGAAGGATGGGTAACCAATGTACTCCTGATAGGAAATGCATTAAAGGGATATTCCCATCTTGGACATCAGTGGCATACTGCTAGAATATGCCATAAATGTCAGATAGGTGTAGGTACCACCTGTGCGACAGGTCCTGAAGTTAACGGAGAGCACCCTGCACATACACAGTGTCCGCTCCATTAACTGGTATTAGACTTCCAAAAATTGCAAGGCAGGTGCGCTGTATATCCAATGCCATCATGTGAGATACTGTTTGCTGAGCTGCTTTATCTAATCCTATCATATGTGATACTGTCTGCTGAACTGTGTATCTAATCTTCTCCCAGAATGTACTTATTAGTAATGGTGCCCCCAGTATTTATAATGCTCCCTGTAGTGCCCCCAACATTTATAATGTCCCCTGTAGTGTCCCCCAATATTTATACTGGCTTTTGTAGTGTCCCGAATGTTTAGAAGGCCCCCTAAGTGCCCCAATAAATATACTGTCTCTTGTTGTGCTTCCAGTATTTACACTGGTGGCACTATAGGGGCCATTATAAATATTATGGGTTCTACAAGACACGGTATAATTATCTGGCGAACTTATGCCCTTGATGTTAGGTGTCTGAATGGGTTAAAGGCAGGGTATGTAGAGTGCAATGGGCAGCAAATGATGTAGGAGTCAGAAAAATAGGCCATTGGTAGAAAAATAAGCATCTCTCTTTACTGTACAGCAAAATAGGAATTGTAGTACATCTAACTATAGCAAAACATAGTTCCAACTGTACACAGTGCAATTCTCTCCCAGTTAGCAGTGTATGCATTTAGACAAGGATATGAGTTATGGCCCTCTTTGTACACTTTGTTGCTAAAGTCTCAACAAAATCTATGCCTGGCAACAGTACCTTGGCTGTAATGGCTATTATGTCCATTGCAGGATACAGGGGTTTGATGGAGCATCTGGCCAGGGTGTGTCCAGGTGTGAAGGGTGTCTTAACAGTGTCCCTCAGTGTAGCAAAGTCTGAATGGCTGTAGTCACAGATTACCTTGCTGACTCCAATGCTTGGCTATGCAGATTCTAAGATCTTCTTTACTCTCCTTTTCTCTTTTTCCGTGGATCTTGCAGAGATCTGTTAGTCTAGTGTGTTTCTTAAGCCTAAGAGGAGGGAGCATTAGGCAAAAATTTCTTCCTTGCTGAACTCTCACTAATCAAACGCCAAACTGAGCTGGGGGCAGATCCTGGTTACCACCCAATCTCCTGCAAAGGACTAAGCCAGGATTAATAAACCTTGGCTGGGCCATCCATACATGGCTAAGCTGGGTTTTAAATATAGAAAAACAATACTGTACATACCATAAAATTAGATTAAAGAACAAACCATTTGCAGATACCCCCTGCTCTGGGGGGCTGCAAGGAAAAAGTGCTAACCCATTATCTATAGTCTGTACATTATTACATTCAAAATGGCCGCTGTCATGTTGAGACACTGTTTGTGATGTCATGATTAGAATCCTGGCAGATGACTCTCTTTCTTGTGACATCAAAATGGGGGCTATAACTCATTTACATATGATGTCATAAAGTGTGGTGGGTATATATTGAGGTGACGCACTGACCCCAGCCTCAGTCTGCAGGGCTGGCTCTCTCCTTTAGGGACCTCTGACGAGCAGCAAAGGACCAGATCGGGTAAGTTTGTACGGCTTTTTCTTCATGTGTTTGAGACATGTTTTTGCTGATCTTTATTTTCTATTTGTTGTATACAATGTGAGAGCTTTGTATGACCCTCTGCGGCCCCCGAAAATCAGCCTCAGGTGTGACACTGAACCTCCTCCAATGGAAGAATCCCAGGAGAATGTGAAGAAGGAGCCTTCATCTCCCTTAAAGGGCCGAAGCCACAGAAATCCAAGACTATTTTTTAATAAAGAAAGTTTTCTCTGTGTGTTTCTTTAAAAAACAAGATTCTTGTGTTTTTTTTTCTTAAATATTAAATTGTGCAATTTCTCCTGTGCCCGTTTTCTATCGGTATTTTATGTATGTACTGATTAGTCACAGGGCAGAACCCCTGAAGGATGGGTAACCAATGTACTCCTGATAGGAAATGCATTAAAGGGATATTCCCATCTTGGACATCAGTGGCAGACTGCTAGAATATGCCATAAATGTCAGATAGGTGTAGGTACCACCTGTGCGACAGGTCCTGAAGTTAACGGAGAGCACCCTGCACATACACAGTGTCCGCTCCATTAACTGGTATTAGACTTCCAAAAATTGCAAGGCAGGTGCGCTGTGTATCCAATGCCATCATGTGAGATACTGTTTGCTGAGCTGCTTTATCTAATCCTATCATATGTGATACTGTCTGCTGAACTGTGTATCTAATCTTCTCCCAGAATGTACTTATTAGTATTGGTGCCCCCAGTATTTATAATGCTCCCTGTAGTGCCCCCAACATTTATAATGTCCCCTGTAGTGCCCCCGAATATTTATACTGGCTTTTGTAGTGTCCCGAATGTTTATAAGGCCCCCTAAGTGCCCCAATAAATATACTGTCTCTTGTAGTGCTTCCAGTATTTACACTGGTGGCACTATAGGGGCCATTATAAATATTATGGGTTCTACAAGACACGGTATAATTATCTGGCGAACTTATGCCTGTGATGTTAGGTGTCTGAATGGGTTAAAGGCAGGGTATGTAGAGTGCAATGGCCAGCAAATGATGTAGGAGTCAGAAAAATAGGCCATTGGTAGAAAAATAAACATCTCTCTTTACTGTACAGCAAAATAGGAATTGTAGTACATCTAACTATAGCAAAACATAGTTCCAACTGTACACAGTGCAATTCTCTCCCAGTTAGCAGTGTATGCATTTAGACAAGGATATGAGTTATGGCCCTCTTTGTACACTTTGTTGCTAAAGTCTCAACAAAATCTATTGCTGGCAACAGTACCTTGGCTGTAATGGCTATAATGTCCATTGCAGGATACAGGGGTTTGATGGAGCATCTGGCCAGGGTGTGTCCAGGTGTGAAGGGTGTCTTAACAGTGTCCCTCAGTGTAGCAAAGTCTGAATGGCTGTAGTCACAGATTACCTTGCTGACTCCAATGCTTGGCTAGGCAGATTCTAAGATCTTCTTTACTCTCCTTTTCTCTTTTTCCGTGGATCTTGCAGAGATCTGTTAGTCTAGTGTGTTTCTTGGGCCTAAGAGGAGGGAGCATTAGGCAAAAATTTCTTCCTTGCTGAACTCTCACTAATCACCCGCCAAACTGAGCTGGGGGCAGATCCTGGTTACCACCCAATCTCCTGCAAAGGACTAAGCCAGGATTAATAAACCTTGGCTGGGCCATCCATACATGGCTAAGCTGGGTTTTAAATATAGAAAAACAATACTGTACATACCATAAAATTAGATTAAAGAACAAACCATTTGCAGATACCCCCTGCTCTGGGGGGCTGCAAGGAAAAAGTGCTAACCCATTATCTATAGTCTGTACATTATTACATTCAAAATGGCTGCTGTCATGTTGAGACACTGTTTGTGATGTCATGATTAGAATCCTGGCAGATGACTCTCTTTCTTGTGACATCAAAATGAGGGCTATAACTCATTTACATATGATGTCATAAAGTGTGGTGGGTATATATTGAGGTGACGCACTGACCCCAGCCTCCGTCTGCAGGGCTGTCTCTCTCCTTTAGGGACCTCTGACGAGCAGCAAAGGACCAGATCGGGTAAGTTTGTCCGGCTTTTTCTTCATGTGTTTGAGACATGTTTTTGCTGATCTTTATTTTCTATTTGTTGTATACAATGTGAGAGCTTTGTATGACCCTCTGCGGCCCCCGAAAATCAGCCTCAGGTGTGACACTGAACCTCCTCCAATGGAAGAATCCCAGGAGAATGTGAAGAAGGAGCCTCCATCTCCCTTAAAGGGCCGAAGCCACAGAAATCCAAGACCATTTTTTAATAAAGAAAGTTTTCTCTGTGTGTTTCTTTAAAAAACAAGATTCTTGTGTTTTTTTTCTTAAATATTAAATTGTGCCATTTCTCCTATGCCCGTTTTCTATCGGTATTTTATGTATGTACTGATTAGTCACAGGGCAGAACCCCTGAAGGATGGGTAACCAATGTACTCCTGATAGGAAATGCATTAAAGGGATATTCCCATCTTGGACATTAGTGGCATACTGCTAGAATATGCCCTAAATGTCAGATAGGTGTAGGTACCACCTGTGAGACAGGTCCTGAAGTTAACGGAGAGCACCCTGCACATACACAGTGTCCGCTCCATTAACTGGTATTAGACTTCCAAAAATTGCAAGGCAGGTGCGCTGTGTATCCAATGCCATCATGTGAGATACTGTTTGCTGAGCTGCTTTATCTAATCCTATCATATGTGATACTGTCTGCTGAACTGTGTATCTAATCTTCTCCCAGAATGTACTTATTAGTAATGGTGCACCCAGTATTTATAATGCTCCCTGTAGTGCCCGCAACATTTATAATGTCCCCTGTAGTGCCCCCCAATATTTATACTGGCTTTTGTAGTGTCCCGAATGTTTATAAGGCCCCCTAAGTGCCCCAATAAATATACTGTCTCTTGTAGTGCTTCCAGTATTTACACTGGTGGCACTATAGGGGCCATTATAAATATTATGGGCTCTACAAGACACGGTATAATTATCTGACGAACTTATGCCCGTGATGTTAGGTGTCTGAATGGGTTAAAGGCAGGGTATGTAGAGTGCAATGGCCAGCAAATGATGTAGGAGTCAGAAAAATAGGCCATTGGTAGAAAAATAAACATCTCTCTTTACTGTACAGCAAAATAGGAATTGTAGTACATCTAACTATAGCAAAACATAGTTCCAACTGTACACAGTGCAATTCTCTCCCAGTTAGCAGTGTATGCATTTAGACAAGGATATGAGTTATGGCCCTCTTTGTACACTTTGTTGCTAAAGTCTCAACAAAATCTATGGCTGGCGACAGTACCTTGGCTGTAATGGCTATAATGTCCATTGCAGGATACAGGGGTTTGATGGAGCATCTGGCCAGGGTGTGTCCAGGTGTGAAGGGTGTCTTAACAGTGTCCCTCAGTGTAGCAAAGTCTGAATGGCTGTAGTCACAGATTACCTTGCTGACTCCAATGCTTGGCTATGCAGATTCTAAGATCTTCTTTTCTCTCCTTTTCTCTTTTTCCGTGGATCTTGCAGAGATCTGTTAGTCTAGTGTGTTTCTTGGGCCTAAGAGGAGGGAGCATTAGGCAAAAATTTCTTTCTTGCTGAACTCTCACTAATCACCCGCCAAACTGAGCTGGGGGCAGATCCTGGTTACCACCCAATCTCCTGCAAAGGACTAAGCCAGGATTAATAAACCTTGGCTGGGCCATCCATACATGGCTAAGCTGGGTTTAAAATATAAAAAAACAATACTGTACATACCATAAAATTAGATTAAAGAACAAACCATTTGCAGATACCCCCTGCTCTGGGGGGGCTGCAAGGAAAAAGTGCTAACCCATTATCTATAGTCTGTACATTATTACATTCAAAATGGCTGCTGTCATGTTGAGACACTGTTTGTGATGTCATGATTAGAATCCTGGCAGATGACTCTCTTTCTTGTGACATCAAAATGGGGGCTATGGCTCATTTACATATGATGTCATAAAGGGCGGTGGGTATATATTGAGGTGACGCACTGACCCCAGCCTCAGTCTGCAGGGCTGGCTCTCTCCTTTAGGGGCCTTTGACGAGCAGCACAGGACCAGATCGGGTAAGATTGTCCGGCTTTTTCTTCATGTGTTTGAGACTTGTTTTTGCTGATCTTTATTTTCTATTTGTTGTATACAATGTGAGAGCTTTGTATGACCCTCTGCGGCCCCCGAAAATCAGCCTCAGGTGTGACACTGAACCTCCTTCAATGGAAGAATCCCAGGAGAATGTGAAGAAGGAGCCTCCATCTCCCTTAAAGGGCCGAAGCCACAGAAATCCAAGACCATTTTTTAATAAAGAAAGTTTTCTCTGTGTGTTTCTTTAAAAAACAAGATTCTTGTGTTTTTTTTCTTAAATATTAAATTGTGCTATTTCTCCTGTGCCCGTTTTTTATCGGTATTTTATGTATGTACTGATTAGTCACAGGGCAGAACCCCTGAAGGATGGGTAACCAATGTACTCCTGATAGGAAATGCATTAAAGGGATATTCCCATCTTGGACATTAGTGGCATACTGCTAGAATATGCCATAAATGTCAGATAGGTGTAGGTACCACCTGTGCGACAGGTCCTGAAGTTAACGGAGAGCACCCTGCACATACACAGTGTCAGCTCCATTAACTGGTATTAGACTTCCAAAAATTGCAAGGCAGGTGCGCTGTGTATCCAGTGCCATCATGTGAGATGCTGTTTGCTGAGCTGCTTTATCTAATCCTATCATATGTGATACTGTCTGCTGAACTGTGTATCTAATCTTCTCCCAGAATGTACTTATTAGTAATTGTGCCCCCAGTATTTATAATGCTCCCTGTAGTGCCCCCAACATTTATAATGTCCCCTGTAGTGCCCCCCAATATTTCTACTGGCTTTTGTAGTGTCCCGAATGTTTATAAGGCCCCCTAAGTGCCCCAATAAATATACTGTCTCTTGTAGTGCTTCCAGTATTTACACTGGTGGCACTATAGGGGCCATTATAAATATTATGGGCTCTACAAGACACGGTATAATTATCTGGCGAACTTATGCCCGTGATGTTAGGTGTCTGAATGGGTTAAAGGCAGGGTATGTAGAGTGCAATGGCCAGCAAATGATGTAGGAGTCAGAAAAATAGGCCATTGGTAGAAAAATAAACATCTCTCTTTACTGTACAGCAAAATAGGAATTGTAGTACATCTAACTATAGCAAAACATAGTTCCAACTGTACACAGTGCAATTCTCTCCCAGTTAACAGTGTATGCATTTAGACAAGTGCAGCGTACTCAAGTTAGGGTTAATAGTGTTCCTGGGTGTTGTAGTGCAATTGTGACCACTAACCTGAGACAGCTGACTCTCTGCAAGGGCAAGTAGTGAAAGGTAATGTTCGTGACGCCAGTGCCAAGTAACGGTGGCACACCGTTTGCTGATAGCAGGAATAACTGAGGAACCACGCAATGGTAAAACAGAACTTGAGCTTTACTGGACCTTTTTTGTAGTCATCATACAGGGACATAGATGGAAGCGCAGTTCCTTTGAAGACAGTTGATTTCGGTACATTTAATGCAGGCAATATATAGCAAGGTGATCTCAGGGTTAAATACAGGACTTGCAGTACAGGCGGCTTGCACTCTATTCCTGACTGATCCTGGAACATGGAAACTATTCCCCAAGGCCCGATGCCCTAGCTCTGGCGTATATCCTTGGGGCTGTATTCATCAAGTACCTCCTCTGCTGTCTTTAGTACCTCTTGCTTTACTAGACTTGTCTCTGCCTCCCTCAGTTTCTTCAGGCTGGTTATCTGTGATGTTCCTGCTTCTGCAAATATGGACTCAGGAGGGGAACCTTCTCCTTGGATCTGGAACCCGGTTACAGGGACTGCAATACCCTCTCCTAGTCTGCAGGCTCCAGGCCTGCTCTGCTTTCACAGGCTCATGGCCTGGACTTAACTCAGACACAGTCTGATCTCCTCCTTCCTTTCCCTGACTGGGCCTTATATAACCTAGGGCTCCCTAGCTCCCTCTATTGACTCAGAGCTGGAATGACACCCCTAGCAGGCCTACACATGCACATTTCACAGTAACAGGGAAGTACATAGCATTACATTACATTATACTTTATGAAGATGACTTATACCAACCTCCCCATAAATAAGGGGAAACGACAGCACACAAGTGACCCTTCTGTAGTGACGGGCATTACAGCTCCCGTACACTACACAAGGATATGAGTTATGGCCCTCTTTGTACACTTTGTTGCTAAAGTCTCAACAAAATCTATGTCTGGCAACAGTACCTTGGCTGTAATGGCTATAATGTCCATTGCAGGATACAGGGGTTTGATGGAGCATCTGGCCAGGGTGTGTCCAGGTGTGAAGGGTGTCTTAACAGTGTCCCTCAGTGTAGCAAAGTCTGAATGGCTGTAGTCACAGATTACCTTGCTGACTCCAATGCTTGGCTATGCAGATTCTAAGATCTTCTTTACTCTCCTTTTCTCTTTTTCCGTGGATCTTGCAGAGAACTGTTAGTCTAGTGTGTTTCTTGGGCCTAAGAGGAGGGAGCATTAGGCAAAAATTTCTTCCTTGCTGAACTCTCACTAATCACCCGCCAAACTGAGCTGGGGGCAGATCCTGGTTACCACCCAATCTCCTGCAAAGGACTAAGCCAGGATTAATAAACCTTGGCTAGGCCATCAATACATGGCTAAACTGGGTTTTAAATATAGAAAAACAATACTGTACATACCATAAAATTAGATTAAAGAACAAACCATTTGCAGATACCCCCTGCTCTGGGGGGCTGCAAGGAAAAAGTGCTAACCCATTATCTATAGTCTGTACATTATTACATTCAAAATGGCTGCTGTCATGTTGAGACACTGTTTGTGATGTCATGATTAGAATCCTGGCAGATGACTCTCTTTTTTGTGACATCAAAATGGGGGCTATGGCTCATTTACATATGATGTCATAAAGGGCGGTGGGTATATATTGAGGTGACGCACTGACCCCAGCCTCAGTCTGCAGGGCTGGCTCTCTCCTTTAGGGGCCTCTGACGAGCAGCACAGGACCAGATCGGGTAAGTTTGTCCGGCTTTTTCTTAATGTGTTTGAGACTTGTTTTTGCTGATCTTTATTTTTTATTTGTTGTATACAATGTGAGAGCTTTCTATGACCCTCTGCGGCCCCCGAAAATCAGCCTCAGGTGTGACACTGAACCTCCTCCAATGGAAGAATCCCAGGAGAATGTGAAGAAGGTGCCTCCATCTCCCTTAAAGGGCTGAAGCCACAGAAATCCAAGACCATTTTTTAATAAAGAAAGTTTTCTCTGTGTGTTTCTTTAAAAAACAAGATTCTTGTGGTTTGTTTCTTAAATATTAAATTGTGCCATTTCTCCTGTGCCCGTTTTCTATCGGAATTTTATGTATGTACTGATTAGTCACAGGGCAGAACCCCTGAAGGATGGGTAACCAATGTACTCCTGATAGGAAATGCATTAAAGGGATATTCCCATCTTGTACATTAGTGGCATACTGCTAGAATATGCCATAAATGTCAGAGAGGTGTAGGTACCACCTGTGCGACAGGTCCTGAAGTTAACGGAAAGCACCCTGCACATATACAGTGTCCACTCCATTAACTGGTATTAGACTTCCAAAAATTGCAAGGCAGGTGCGCTGTGTATCCAATGCCATCATGTGAGATACTGTTTGCTGAGCTGCTTTATCTAATCCTATCATATGTGATACTGTCTGCTGAACTGTGTATCTAATCTTCTCCCAGAATGTACTTATTAGTAATGGTGCCCCCAGTATTTATAATGCTCCCTGTAGTGCCCCCAACATTTATAATGTCCCCTGTGGTGCCCCCCAATATTTATACTGGCTTTTGTAGTGTCCCGAATGTTTATAAGGCCCCCTAAGTGCCCCAATAAATATACTGTCTCTTGTAGTGCTTTCAGTATTTACACTGGTGGCACTATAGGGGCCATTATAAATATTATGTTCTCTGCAAGACACGGTATAATTATCTGGCGAACTTATGCCCGTGATGTTAGGTGTCTGAATGCGTTAAAGGCAGGGTATGTAGAGTGCAATGGCCAGCAAATGATGTAGGAGTCAGAAAAATAGGCCATTGGTAGAAAAATAAACATCTCTCTTTACTGTACAGCAAAATAGGAATTGTAGTACATCTAACTATAGCAAAACATAGTTCCAAATGTACACAGTGCAATTCTCTCCCAGTTAGCAGTGTATGCATTTAGACAAGGATATGAGTTATGGCCCTCTTTGTACACTTTGTTGCTAAAGTCTCAACAAAATCTATGGCTGGCAACAGTACCTTGGCTGTAATGGCTATAATGTCCATTGCAGGATACAGGTGTTTGATGGAGCATCTGGCCAGGGTGTGTCCAGGTGTGAAGGGTGTCTTAACAGTGTCCCTCAGTGTAGCAAAGTCTGAATGGCTGTAGTCACAGATTACCTTGCTGACTCCAATGTTTGTCTATGCAGATTCTAAGATCTTCTTTACTCTCCTTTTCTCTTTTTCCGTGGATCTTGCAGAGATCTGTTAGTCTAGTGTGTTTCTTGGGCTTAAAAGGAGGGAGCATTAGGCAAAAATTTCTTCCTTGCTGAACTCTCACTAATCACCCGCCAAACTGAGTTGGGGGCAGATCCTGGTTACCACCCAATCTCCTGCAAAGGACTAAGCCAGAATTAATAAACCTCGGCTGGGCCATCCATACATGGCTAAGCTGGGTTTTAAATATAGAAAAACTATACTGTACATACCATAAAATTAGATTAAAGAACAAACCATTTGCAGATACCCCTGCTCTGGGGGGCTGCAAGGAAAAAGTGCTAACCCATTATCTATAGTCTGTACATTATTACATTCAAAATGGCCGCTGTCATGCAGGGGCGTACCTAGAGCATTTGGAACCCGGGGCGAACCCTTTGTTTGCCCCCCCCCCCCAAGAAAGTTAAGAAAACATGCACAAACTTTAATTACACCCCCTCTTTTCTCCCCTTAATTACACCCCCTCCCTTAATTACACGTCACCTCCTCCCTTAATTACACCCCCTCCCTCCCCACCTTAATTACACCCCCTCCCTTAATTACACCCCCCCTTAATTACACACTCCCCCCCTTAATTACACCCCCTCCCTCCCCACCTTAATTACAAACCCCTCCCTTAATTACACACACACATTCCTTAATTACACCCCCACCCCTTAATTACAAACCCCCACTTAATTACACACACACACACCCCTTAATTATACAATTATTTACTCACATTTTGATGATGCCTCAGGCTCCGTCCGACCGCTGGTAATGGATCCTTCCGCTTCTTTAAAAGATCCGTGAAGGCGGCGCGGCGCCAGCGTCGTGACGTCATGTTGCGCGCCGCCGCAATAATCCTTCCACAGAAGCCGGCGCCTGGCGGAGTCGCTTCGCGGTGCAGCAGTGGATGGAGGGGTGACTCTGTCATGGCACCCCCCTTGTGAGTGGCACCCAGGGCGGGCCGCCCACCCCGACCCCCCCTTGGTACGCCACTGCTGTCATGTTGAGACACTGTTTGTGATGTCATGATTAGAATCCTTGCAGATGACTCTCTTTCTTGTGACATCAAAATAGGGGCTATGGCTCATTTACATATGATGTCATAAAGGGCGGTGGGTATATATTGAGGTGACGCACTGACCCCAGCCTCAGTCTGCAGGGCTGGCTCTCTCCTTTAGGGGCCTCTGACGAGCAGCACAGGACCAGATCGGGTAAGTTTGTCCGGCTTTTTCTTCATGTGTTTGAGACTTGTTTTTGCTGATCTTTATTTTCTATTTGTTGTATACAATGTGAGAGCTTTGTATGACCCTCTGCGGCCCCCGAAAATCAGCCTCAGGTGTGACACTGAACCTCCTCCAATGGAAGAATCCCAGGAGAATGTGAAGAAGGAGCTTCCATCTCCCTTAAAGGGCCGAAGCCACAGAAATCTAAGACCATTTTTTAATAAAGAAAGTTTTCTCTGTGTGTTTCTTTAAAAAACAAGATTCTTGTGTTTTTTTTCTTAAATATTAAATTGTGCCATTTCTCCTGTGCCCGTTTTCTATCGGTATTTTATGTATGTACTGATTAGTCACAGGGCAGAACCCCTGAAGGATGGGTAACCAATGTACTCCTGATAGGAAATGCATTAAAGGGATATTCCCATCTTGGACATTAGTGGCATACTGCTAGAATATGCCATAAATGTCAGATAGGTGTAGATACCACCTGTGCGACAGGTCCTGAAGTTAACGGAGAGCACCCTGCACATACACAGTGTCTGCTCCATTAACTGGTATTAGACTTCCAAAAATTGCAAGGCAGGTGCGCTGTGTATCCAATGCCATCATGTGAGATACTGTTTGCTGAGCTGCTTTATCTAATCCTATCATATGTGATACTGTCTGCTGAACTGTGTATCTAATCTTCTCCCAGAATGTACTTATTAGTAATGGTGCCCCCAGTATTTATAATGCTCCCTGTAGTGCCCCCAACATTTATAATGTCCCCTGTAGTGCCCCCCAATATTTATACTGGCTTTTGTAGTGTCCCGAAGGTTTATAAGGCCCCCTAAGTGCCCCAATAAATATACTGTCTCTTGTAGTGCTTCCAGTATTTACACTGGTGGCACTATAGGGGCCATTATAAATATTATGGGCTCTACAAGACATGGTATAATTATCTGGCGAACTTATGCCCGTGATGTTAGGTGTCTGAATGGGTTAAAGGCAGGGTATGTAGAGTGCAATGGCCAGCAAATGATGTAGGAGTCAGAAAAATAGGCCATTGGTAGAAAAATAAACATCTCTCTTTACTGTACAGCAAAATAGGAATTGTAGTACATCTAACTATAGCAAAACATAGTTCCAACTGTACACAGTGCAATTCTCTCCCAGTTAACAGTGTATGCATTTAGACAAGGATATGAGTTATGGCCCTCTCTGTACACTTTGTTGCTAAAGTCTCAACAAAATCTATGGCTGGCAACAGTACCTTGGCTGTAATGGCTATAATGTCCATTGCAGGATACAGGTGTTTCATGGAGCATCTGGCCAGGGTGTGTCCAGGTATGAAGGGTGTCTTAACAGTGTCCCTCAGTGTAGCAAAGTCTGAATGGCTGTAGTCACAGATTACCTTGCTGACTCCAATGCTTGGCTATGCAGATTCTAAGATCTTCTTTACTCTCCTTTTCTCTTTTTCCGTGGATCTTGCAGAGATCTGTTAGTCTAGTGTGTTTCTTGGGCCTAAAAGGAGGGAGCATTAGGCAAAAATTTCTTCCTTGCTGAACTCTTACTAATCACCCGCCAAAGTGAGCTAGGGGCAGATCCTGGTTACCACCCAATCTCCTGCAAAGGACTAAGCCAGGATTAATAAACCTCGGCTGGGCCATCCATACATGGCTAAGCTGGGTTTTAAATATAGAAAAACAATACTGTACATACCATAAAATTAGATTAAAGAACAAACCATTTGCAGATACCCCTGCTCTGGGGGGCTGCAAGGAAAAAGTGCTAACCCATCATCTATAGTCTGTACATTATTACATTCAAAATGGCCGCTGTCATGCAGGGGCGTACCTAGAGCATTTGGCACCCGGGGCGAACCCTTTGTTTGGCCCCCCCCCCCAAGAAAGTTAAGAAAACATGCACAAACTTTAATTACACCCCCTCTCTTCTCCCCTTAATTACACCCCCTCCCTTAATTACACGTCACCTCCTCCCTTAATTACACCCCCTCCCTCACCACCTTAATTACACCCCCTCCCTTAATTACACCCCCCCTTAATTACACACTCCCCCCCTTAATTACACCCCCTCCCTCCCCACCTTAATTACAAACCCCTCCCTTAATTACACACACACATCCCTTAATTACACCCCCACCCCTTAATTACAAACCCCCACTTAATTACACACACACACACCCCTTAATTACACAATTATTTACTCACATTTTGATGATGCCTCAGGCTCCGTCCGACCGCTGGTAATGGATCCTTCTGCTTCTTTAAAAGATCCGTGAAGGCGGCGCGGCGTCAGCGTCGTGACGTCATGTTGCGCGCCGCCGCAATAATCCTTCCACAGAAGCCGGCGCCTGGCGGAGTCGCGTCGCGGTGCAGCAGTGGATGGAGGGGTGACTCCGTCATGGCACCCCCCTTGTGAGTGGCACCCGGGGCGGACCGCCCCCCTCCGCCCCCCCCTTGGTACGCCACTGCTGTCATGTTGAGACACTGTTTGTGATGTTATGAGTAGAATCCTGGCAGATGACTCTCTTTCTTGTGACATCAAAATGGGGGCTATGTCTCATTTACATATGATGTCATAAAGTGCGGTGGGTATATATTGAGGTGACGCACTGACCCCAGCCTCAGTCTGCAGGGCTGGCTCTCTCCTTTAGGGGCCTCTGACGAGCAGCACAGGACCAGATCGGGTAAGTTTGTCCGGCTCTTTCTTCATGTGTTTGAGACTTGTTTTTGCTGATCTTTATTTTCTATTTGTTGTATACAATGTGAGAGCTTTGTATGACCCTCTGCGGCCCCCGAAAATCAGCCTCAGGTGTGACACTGAACCTCCTCCAATGGAAGAATCCCAGGAGAATGTGAAGAAGGAGCCTCCATCTCCCTTAAAGGGCCAAAGCCACAGAAATCCAAGACCATTTTTTAATAAAGAAAGTTTTCTCTGTGTGTTTCTTTAACCCTTTCAGGATTAAGCCATTTTTCACCTTAAAGGGAGTCTGTCACCACATTTCAGCATATTAGACCGATCAAATAGGGTTATATGATCCACCCAGAACTTAAAAACTGTACCTTTGTTGTAGAAAACAGACTTTTCTTTTAGCCGAAAATGAACTTATAAGGTTATGTTAATGAGCCCTCTCAAGTGCCCAGGGCGGTCTCTGAATCCTCGGAGCCCCAGGCAGCACCTCCTCAACGGCTCATAACCCCGCCCTCCGTGCGCCTCTGCCCGCCCGTTTACTCCCCTCCCCTGTCCTTTTCCACTGCGGCTGTGCGGTCCAAATCGTAGCGGGCGCATGCGCAGTAGGTATTGCGATGCCCTGCCAGGAGCGGGCATCGCATTGCGCATGCGCCCGCTACGATTTGGACCGCACAGCCGCAGTGGAAAAGGACAGGGGAGGGGAGTAAACGGGCGGGCAGAGGCGCACGGAGGGCGGGGTTATGAGCCGTTGAGGAGGTGCTGCCTGGGGCTCCGAGGATTCAGAGACCGCCCTGGGCACTTGAGAGGGCTCATTAACATAACCTTATAAGTTCATTTTCGGCTAAAAGAAAAGTCCGTTTTCTACAACAAAGGTACAGTTTTTAAGTTCTGGGTGGATCATATAACACTATTTGATCAGTCTAATATGCTGAAATGTGGTGACAGACTCCCTTTAAGGACCAGGCTATTTTTTGCAAATCTGACCAGTGTCAGTTTATGTGTGAATAACTTTAAAACACTTTTACTTATCCAAGCCGTTCTGAGATTCTTCTTTCGTCACATATTGTACTTCATGACACTGGTAAAATGGAATCAAAATAATTCATTTTTTTTAATAAAAAAATACCAAATTTACCAGAAATTTTGAAAAATTTGAAAATTTTCAAGTTTCAATTTCTCTACTTCTATAATACATAGTAATACCTCCAAAAATAGTTATTACTTTACATTCCCCATATGTCTACTTCATGTTTGGATAATTTTGGGAATGATATTTTATTTTTTGGGGACGTTACAAGACTTAGAAGTTTAGAAGCATTTTTCAGAGAATTTCCAAAACCCATTTTTTAAGGACCAGTTCAGGTCTGAAGTCACTTTGTGAGGCTTACATAATTGAAACCACCCAAAAAAGACCCCATTTTGGAAACTACACCCCTCAAGGTATTCAAAACTGATTTTACAAACTTTGTTAACCATTTATGTGTTCCACAAGAGTTATTTGCAAATGGAGATGAAATTTCAGAATTTCAATTTTATTGCAAATTTACAATTTTAATCCATTTTTTCCAGTAACAAAGCAAGGGTTAACAGCCAAACAAAACTCATTATTTATGGCCCTGATTCTTTAGTTTACAGATACACCCCATATGTGGTCGTAAACTGCTGTACGGGCACACGGCAGGGCGCAGAAGGAAAGGACTGCCATACGGTTTTTGGAAGGCAGATTTTGCAGGACTGTTTTTTTTGACACCATGTCCCATTTGAAGCCCCCCTGATGCACCTCTAGAGTAGAAACTCCATAAAAGTGACCCCATATAAGAAACTACACCCCTCAAGGTATTCAAAACTGATTTTACAAACTTTGTTAACCATTTATGTGTTCCACAAGAGTTATTTGCAAATGGAGATGAAATTTCAGAATTTCAATTTTTTTCCAAATTTACAATTTTAATCAATTTTTTCCAGTAACAAAGCAAGGGTTAACAGCCAAACAAAACTCATTATTTATGGCCCTGATTCTGTAGTTTACAGAAACACCCCATATGTGGTCGTAAACCGCTGTTCGGGCACACGGCAGGGCGCAGAAGGAAAGGAATGCCATACGGTTTTTGGAAGGCAGATTTTGCAGGACTGTTTTTTTTTACACCATGTCCCATTTGAAGCCCCCCTGATGCACCTCTAGAGTAGAAACTCCATAAAAGTGATCCCATCTAAGAAACTACACCCCTCAAGGTATTCAAAACTGATTTTACAAACGTTGTTAACCCTTTAGGTGCTCCACAAGAATTAATGGAAAATAGAGATTCAATTTCAAAATTTCACTTTTTCGGCAGATTTTCCATTTTAATATTTTTTTTCCAGTAACAAAGCAAGGGTTAACAGCCAAACAAAACTCTTTATTTATGGCCCTGATTCTGTAGTTTACAGAAACACCCCATATGTGGTCGTAAACTGCTGTACGGGCACACGGCAGGGCGCAGAAGGAAAGGAACACCATATGGTTTCTGGAAGGCAGATTTTGCTGGATTGTTTTTAGACACCATGTCCCATTTAAAGCCCCCTGATGCACCCCTAGGTTAGAAACTCCAAAAAAGTGGCCCCATTTTGGAAACTACGGGATAAGGTGGCAGTTTTGTTGGTACTATTTTAGGGTACATATAATTTTTGGTATCTCTATATTACACTTTTTGTGAGGCAAAGTAACAAAAAATAGAAATTCAGAAATTTCATTTCCATTTGCCATTAACTCTTGTGGAACACTTAAAGGGTTAACAAAGTTTGTAAAATCAGTTTTGAATACCTTGAGGGGTGTAGTTTCCAAAATGGGGTAATTTTTTGGAGTTTATACTCTAGGGGTGCATCGGGGGGGCTTCAAATGGGACATGGTGTCAAAAAACCAGTCCAGCAAAAACTGCCTTCCAAAAACCATATGGCGCTCCTTTCCTTCTGCGCCCTGCCGTGTGGCCATACAGCAGTTTACGACCACATATGGGGCATTTCTATAAACTAAAGAATCAGGGCAATAAATATTGAGTTTTGTTTGGCTGTTAACCCTTGCTTTGTTATGGGAAAAAATGGATTAAAATGGAAAATTTGACAAAAAATAGCTGTTTTGGCACTGTTTTTATTTTTTATTATTTACAACATTCATCTGACAGGTTAGATCATGTGCTATTTTTATAGAGCAGGTTCTTACGGACGTGGCGATACCTAATATGTATACTTTTTTATTTATTTAGGTTTTACACAATAATATCATTTTTGAAACAAAAAAAAATCATGTTTTAGTGTCTCCATAGTCTGAGACCCATAGTTTTTTTTATTTTTTGGGCCATTGTCTCATGTAAGGGCTCATTTTTTGCGGGATGAGGTGACGGTTTGATTGGTACTTTTTTGGCATACATGCGACTTTTTTGATCACTTTTATTACTTTTTTTGGGAAGTTCATGGCGTTTATGGCGTTCACCGTGCGGGGAAAGTAACATGACCGTTTTATAGATCAGGTCGTTACGGACGCGGCGATACCTAATATGTGTAGTGTATTTTTTTATTTTTTTTTTTATTCAGTGATAAATGTGTTTTTTTGAAACTTTACTTTTTTCACTTTTTTTTACTTTTTTTTTGACCCAGACCCACTTGGTTCTTGA
Source organism: Bufo bufo (assembly GCF_905171765.1). Taxonomy (NCBI): domain Eukaryota; kingdom Metazoa; phylum Chordata; class Amphibia; order Anura; family Bufonidae; genus Bufo; species Bufo bufo. The sequence goes on from NW_024401170.1 coordinate 80,185, forward strand.
AGATCCAGTGGGTCTGATGTCTGTATAATACAGTACAGAACAATATATATTGTACTGCACTGTATTTTACACTTGTCTGAACAGATCTATGCTTTCAGCACAGATCTGTTCAGCACCATGGACAGCAGGACGCCTGAGAGGCGTCCTGTTGCCATGGGAACCTTCCCCGTCTGCTCAGTACTGGTCAGAACTGCGCAGACGGGGAAGGGTAAGTACAGGGCTGAGGGGGGCTCTCTGGGAGCTCTCTCCGTCTCCCATCGGGGGGCTGCAAAGGCACAGCAGCCCCCCGATGAGAGAGGGAGAGAGCTCCCTGCGCTGTTAACCTTTTCCATACAGCGGTCCGTACGGACCGCTGTATGGAAAGGGTTAAACGGCTGACATCGCATCGCAGATGTCAGCCGTTTATACCAGGGTGCCAGCAATGTGCTGGCACCCTGGTATCCCCACTAGACACCAACGATCATTGAAAGGGAGGCGGGCGGGGGATCGCGATCCCGCCTGCCGCACCGCCCGCCTCCCGCAGCTTACCGCACCTCCCCACCGCCTGCGACACCCCCCCTGCACCACCCGCCCACATAACATCATTCAGGGGTGCAGGGGGGGTGAAAAAGCTTTATTTTGGGCATAGTAAAGTTTCTGATCCCCGCGGTCAGGGACCGCGGCGATCAGAAACCGCTACAAACCGCAGGTCTGAATTGACCTGCGGTTTGCAGCGATCGCCGACATGGGGGGGTCACAGGACCCCCCTCGGCATTGACCTAAGGTGCCCGGCTGTGTGTGACAGCCGGGATCTCAGCGCTGTCACCATGTCTGCAGACATGGTGACAGTTTATGCCATGACGTGTATACTCATCATGGCGCGCTAAGTAGCAGTGCGCCATGACGAGTATACTCGTCATAGGTGGGGAATATTTTCACACTTTCTCCTTCTCTGATCGCTTCCCTGACAGGAATTGGGGCGATCAGAGAAGGAGAAGCACATAGTCCCTCCCTAACCCCCTCTTACCTGCCCCGATGCGCTGTGATTGTTCCCTCTGCAGTAATGGACCAATCACAGCGATCGCGGGCGGGTCAGAGCTCCAATACAGCTCCTGCCGGCTTCTCTGGTTGCCTAGCAACCCCAGCACGCCGGCTTCACTGGAGCTTCAGCGCTTCGCTCCCTGCGCTGACAGTGAAAGCCGATCACGTACATGCACGTGGGAATGCGGTGAGGCACCACATTCCCCCACGTACATGTACGTGATGTTGCGTGAAGGGGTTAAATATTAAATTGTGCCATTTCTCCTGTGCCCGTTTTCTATCGGTATTATATGTATGTACTGATTAGTCACAGGGCAGAACCCCTGAAGGATGGGTAACCAATGTACTCCTGATAGGAAGATCGATTTTGCCCTGTCCTTACAAGAGACACTGAGAGCTGTAGTCCAAGTGGATCCCAAAGAATCCGAGGATCAGGACCGGACTCTTAGAGAGCAGATCATTGCGGGCATAAGCACTGAGAATTTAAAAGGCCAGCTACGGATGTTGTCAGCTCAACACCCTCACTGTACATTTTTGGATTTTAAAGAATTGGCCATCAGTATACTAGGCCAGAACCCTGCTCCAGGGCCAGCAGCCTTCCCTGAACCTCAGGCTTGTCAGCCAAAGACTGTTAATGGGGGGTCTGCAGGAGTCGGTCAGGCCGCCCAAGCTCCGGTCACAGATATAGTGACAGCGCTAATGGAGCAAGTGAACTATCTTACTCTAAGCCTAGAGAAGGTGTGCAAGAAAATAGAGGAGTGGGAGAGACCATTGTTATTAGAAGATGAAGGCCCTTTTCCTCCAAGGCTCCCACCTGCCTATAGGGATGTATATCCAAAAGAACCTGATGGGCGACCGAGTTACCGGCCCCGAAGTAGAAAACAGCCTGTCTGCCACCACTGCAAGAAATATGGACATACTGAATCAATGTGCTGGCAGTTAAACGGGCAACCCCTGAGGCAGAGGACCGCCCCTCGGAAGGTAGAACAGTAGGTCCAAAGGATCCAAGCTGGATGCCTAAGTATGTGGGATCCCGTCCGAAAATTAATATATGTATCAACGGGATATCCTTTGAAGCCCTGTTGGACACTGGGTCACAGGTCACCACCATTCAACGGCCTGCCTTTGACAAATTCTGGGATCCAAGTCTCCTCACCCAGCCACCAGAGTCCTGGCTTGATATCATTGCCAGCAACGGTAAGCCAGTGAAAGTGCATGGGTATTGGGAACCTACCCTTCAGGTGGGAGATGCCACCCTGACACAGCAAGGCGTAATTGTGGTACAAGCAGGAGATAAAGGAGGACACCCTGTGATCTTAGGTACTAACGTTCTAAAAAATTGTTACCCCGAAGTGCTTGAAGCATTGAATCAAACTATATCTTCAGCCTCACCTGCTTCCAGAAGGGTTATTCAAAAGACTATTAGCGTGCTGTGTGCTCAACAAAGGTTCGCCAACAAGAAAGGAGAAATTTGCACTGTCCGGATCCGGGATAACCGGCCGGTAATTCTGCCTCCAAATTCCCAGATCCTCCTGTGGTGTCGTGCTGTGTTAGGGATCCATGGCCAGGACTATCAAGCCCTAGTGGAACCTATTCCCATTGAAAATCATCCCTTCATACGGACAGCCAAGAGCCTGGTGACCGTGTCTCAAGGTAAAGTGCCTGTCCGTTTAATTAACTTTGGTGATCATCCCGTCACTCTCCTTAAACACTGCCCCGTTGCTCAGCTTTTTCAGGTGTCTTTCCAGGATGTGATCCGTCTGCCTGCCACGGAGGCGTTCCAGACTACCCAGAGCAGCAGCACCCCTACGACATCCTGGTGGGAAGAACTACATGTGGGGGATGAATCCACCCCAAAGGAGCAAATAGAGGGAGTCCTGAAGCTGGTGAAGGAGCACCACCAGGCTTTCAGCAAACACTCCACAGACTACGGAGAGGTCAGTGTAATCAAACACACCATACCCACTGGCTCTCATCCTCCTATTAAGGAGAGGTACAGACCCATACCGCCTACTACCTATCAGTCTGTGAAAGAGATGATACAAGAGATGAAAGACTCTAATATAATCCGGGACAGTCATAGTCCCTGGGCTGCACCCCTAGTACTTGTCCGAAAAAAAGATGGCAGCATAAGGTTCTGCGTAGATTACAGAAAAATTAATCAAATCACCCACAAAGATGCATATCCATTGCCACGCATTGAAGAGTCCTTGACTGCCCTGGGGTCATCAGCCTATTTCTACAGCTTGGACTTAACCAGTGGGTACTGGCAAGTACCCATGGCCCCAGAAGATCGAGAAAAGACTGCTTTCACTACACCTATGGGCCTGTTTGAATTCAATTATATGCCGTTTGGACTGTGTAACGCTCCAGGAACGTTCCAGAGGCTGATGGAACGTTCTTTAGGCCATAGGAATTTTGAGACTGTACTCCTATATCTGGATGACGTCATTGTATACTCCAAGACGTATGAGGACCATTTAGAGCACCTGGGTGAGGTGTTTCAAGTTCTTGCTAAGGCCTCTTTCACACTTGCGTTGTCCGGATCCGGCGTGTACTCCACTTGCCGGAATTACACGCCGGATCCGGAAAAACGCAAGTGTACTGAAAGCATTTGAAGACGGAGCCGTCTTCAAAATGCGTTCATTGTTACTATGGCAGCCAGGACGCTATTAAAGTCCTGGTTGCCATAGTGGGAGCGGGGAGCAGGATACTTACAGTCCGTGCGGCTCCCGGGGCGCTCCAGAATGACGTCAGAGCGCCCCATGCACATGGATGACGTGTCCATGTGATCACGTGATCCATGCGCTTGGGGCGCCCTGACGTCACTCTGGAGCGCCCGGGGAGCCGCACGGACGGTAAGTATACTGCTCCCCGCTACACTTTACCATGGCTGCCAGGACTTTAGCGTCCCGGCAGCCATGGTAACCATTCAGAAAAAGCTAAACGTCGGGTCCGGCAATGCGCCGAAACGACGTTTAGCTTAAGGCCGGATCCGGATCAATGCCTTTAAATGGGCATTACTTCCGGATCCGGCCTTGCGGCAAGTCTTCAGGATTTTTAGCCGGACCAAAAAGCGCAGCATGCTGCGGTATTTTCTCCGGCCAAAAAACGTTCCGTTCCGGAACTGAAGACATCCTGATGCATCCTGAACGGATTTCACTCCATTCAGAATGCATTAGGATAAAACTGATCAGCATTCTTCCGGCATAGAGCCCCGACGACGGAAATCGATGCCGGAAGAAAAGAACGCAGGTGTGAAAGAGCCCTAAATATGGCCTCAAAATCAAGCCATCCAAGTGCCACCTGCTGAAACCAGCGGTCAAATACCTTGGGCACGTTGTCAGTGCCGAAGGAGTACAGCCTAATCCTGATAAACTTGCTGCTGTCCGCAACTGGCCTACTCCTACGACCGTGAAAAAGGTGAGAAGCTTTCTCAGTTTTGCAGGGTACTACAGGCGTTTCATCCCGCATTTCGCACAAATTGCGGATCCCGTCCAGGAACTCCTGAGGGGGCACCCAAAGAAGAGCCCGAAAACTCCTATCCCTGTTGAATAAAACGAAGAACGAGAAATTGCCTTTCAACTCCTAAAGAAGAAGTTGACTGAACCCCCTGTTCTGGGTTACCCAGATTATCAGAAGCCCTTCCACCTCTACACAGATGCCAGTAAAAGAGGCCTGGGGGCCGTGTTGGCTCAAGTGCAAGATAACAAAGAAAGGGTGATAGCCTACGCCAGCAGATCCCTGAAGGGAGCTGAAAAGAACGACCAGAACTACAGTTCTTTCAAGCTGGAATTTCTTGCCTTAGTGTGGGCTGTGACTGAAAAGTTCAAAGACTATCTCGCTGCCACACCATTTGTTGCCTTCACGGACAATAATCCCCTGGCGCATCTGAATACGGCCAAGTTAGGGGCACTGGAGCAAAGATGGGCCTCCCGCCTCGCCAACTATGACTTTGCTGTGAAATACCGGGCGGGCCGCTCCAATGATAATGCTGATGCTCTGTCGCGGCTTCCCACTACAGAGGACCCAGATGAACTGAAAGATGCCTGGGAAGAAGTGGAAATGCCCGCGTTCTACAATAAATTTGCCCAGCAGGATAATATCCGTACTGAAGATCTCCCTGCTGCTGATCCTCCCTCTTTAGATGGTCCTGAGTCCAGAGGCGATCAAGAAAGATGGATTAAGCTCCAGTCCGAAAGTAGAGTCCTCGGTGAACTGCTCGACTTCCTTACCAGTGGGAAAATCCCTGAGAGAATCCGCAGGAAGAGTGCAGACCCAGAACTAGTGAGACTGTGGAGGCATCGCCACCAACTATTCCTTCAAAGAGGCCTGTTGCTCAGAAGGAGTCTGGATCCAGTGTCCTGTGATAGAGTTTACCAAATTCTCCTGCCACGTCAGGATGCCAGCCTGGCAGGGACGTGCACACATAGGGATGAAAGGGGGCTTGAGCCCCTGCCCTTTTCATCACCGGCCCCTTAAATGCCCTCCGCTCTTACTTACTATTTTATTGGAACTTTTTTTTTTTTTCATAATGCGCAGATGCTGGCACTCACTGTCACGTGCGCTGCGCATTAATCTTTGTTAATTATCAAGACCAGACCCGCCGGCAAGTCACGTGGTACGGGCGGCGCGCACAGGCAGTCTTCTGAGCAGAGAAGAAGAGCTGCCTGGCTGTGTGTGCTCCCGCCCGTCCTGCCCCTGCTGACAAGCCGCCTCAGAGCCTCACCGCCCGCCCCTCCCGTCAGGAACCCGGATTCAAGTGTGGGTGAGTGAAGAAAAAGAAAATGATTGATGACATACCACTGCCCTGCGGCCCTGCCCTGCTCACTCAGTTTAATTCCTCCTGTGTGTGCTTGCTTGTGCTGAGTGACTGGGTTGTTGTCTTGTGTTTGTCTTGTCTGTCGGTCCGAGTCACTGTCTGTGTGAGTGTGTGAGTGTGTGAGTGTGATGTGTCTGTCTGTGATCGCCCCCCGCTCTGTGCTCTGGCTACTGTGCTGCTGCCTGGCCTGCTGACTGAGCCTGCCACACTCACTGTCATGGAGGTAGTAGGCCATTAGTGGCGGCTGGCGGGAAAAAACAGGGAGGGGGGAGGGTGTATAGGAGAGGAGATGCTCTACCTGCCTGCAAAACCCACCCACTGCCCAGCACACCCATGCTTCAGTTTACAATCATGCCTTTATGGCCCAGCAGGCCAGCACCCCTGCTTTTTGGCTACTTGTGCTGCCTGCCACTGCCATCATGGAGGCTGGTAGTGGCGGGAAAAATGTACCGGGGGGGGGGGGGGGGGGTATGATATGTGCTGCCAGGCTGCCTGCAGTGCAAACCCAGGTCCCAGGCCCATGAATCACCCCTGCAGTCTGTGGGGCCACTTCTTGCTGGTACAGTGGCACATTATTGGTGGGCAGTGGCCAGTGGGCACTATATAGGGGCATCTACTGCGGCCACAAAATAGGGGTATATGTTATATGGGGGGTTCTGTACAATGGCATTTTATACTGGGACACGCTATGCTTGCATTGCTTGGTACTATGGGAAAGGGGGAGAGCAGTAATGGGGGTCATCTACCGGGGGCACTAAGAATGTGTATTTGATGTTTGCAATAGGGATCGACCGCTATTGATTTTTTTTATTGCCGATACCGATATTCTGTGAACTTTCAGGCTGTTCTTTTCTGCCGATATTCTGTGCAAATTTATTTAAAAAAAAAATTTCAACACAAATCTAGTTTATATACCAATACACATTAATTGCATTATACCGCTAAGGGGCTCATACTTACTCTTATACATATATAGTGTGTTATATACCCTCATACTACAACACAACTACATCATACACACATTTAAATTACATATTAATGTGTGTATGTCTGATGTAGTAGGTAGGTACATGGCAGATGGCACAGCTGTATATGTATGATTATACAATAGGATGTGCACTTGTGGAATATGAGTTTATGACGCACTTTCCCTCCACCAGCCGGAGCAGTAACAGCGTAGCCTATGTACGTAGTCCCGTTTAGGGGTGTTTCAGGCAGGCCCACACACATACCCTGTCTACTGTACTCCCGCAATACTTGGCACTGGCAGCGCAAAGGCACAGCGGTGACTCTGACATTTCGGACAGGTGCGCGGGTGTGGTGGACGCAATATCGGTGGTATCGGCAGTTTATTTGCCGATACCCATACTTTACAAAATCAGGAATATCGGCCGATAATCGGTCTATCCCTAGTTTGAAACTTATAGGGGACATTGAGGGCATCTTCTGGGGCACTATGTAGGGGCATTTTTATACCGGTACATTATGGGGGCACTAGGAGGAAGGGGGAAGAGGAGCACTGTGGGGCATTTACTGGGGTTGCCGTATAGGGGTATTTTATACTGGTACATTATGGGGGCACTATAAGGACATTAGCTCAACTGGGGGCATTTCAAAGGGGTATTGTTTTTATTGTCCAATAATATAATGTGAATTTTTACTACGGGGGTGAGGTGGGCGGATTAGGGTGGGCTCCTGGGCTTCATGCCTGCTCCATCATGGTCTGATCCCTTTAGAAGCAGCACCAGTCTCTCCCTGCTCTGCTATCCCTCTGCCCCTCCTGCAAATGATCATTATGAAATCTCTCTCTTATTAGGACAAAACACATCAGTTTGCTTCTCCAGTCTATTGAGCACGTCACCCCGCCGGAAAAGTGTCTGCCGACCGCCTGAGATCTCCCCAACAGCCCAGCCAAGGAATTGTAAGTTTTCATCTGAAATATGTTTGTGACTGTGTAATGCAGAAGGTTCTCAGGTAGGTTGTGATACAACCAATAATTTTAATCATGCCTGCAGCACAATGCCGAAAACAGAGAGAATACGGAAAATGAAGGAGAGAGAACGCCAGAAAGCAGCCCATATTAGTAGATCATTGAATGCATGGTTTAAAAAACCAGGTACCAAACCACAAGATACAACACATCTACAAGATGTTGAGAGTGTCCCAACAGAGAGCACGTTAGAGATCCTTCAAGCTACAAATGAATTACAGGAGAGGTCTTTGGAGGCTACACCTGACAAAGATGATAATGAAGTCGATGTTAGTGTTGAAAAGGCTACAATAGGGCAAACAGTGGCTAATGGTGGGCCAGATGAATTAATGGAAGAGGATGTAGCAGAGGAAGATGTGAGTAGTGTAGAAGATGCCTTGTCAAAAATTTCATCCTTAAAATATCCAACCGATCCAGCCCATAATCAAGATTTTCATCTGCCAGTTATGTAAAAATGTGTGTTGGTAGAGCACCATGTCAACCTGTACTCAGATTTCCCAAAAATGATGAAGGAAGGTCATTTCAGAAAGTGTGGTATGAAAATAACCTGTGGTTAGAGTATTCACCTAACAAAGACAGAATGTACTGCTTCAGCTGTCGGCTTTTTCTAAATGAGCAGAAGTATAGCAAGAGTTCATGGATAGTGGCTGGGGTAAGCAATTGGAAAAAGGCACGTGAGAAAATAAAAGAACATGCAGAGTCAGAGGCCCACTTAACAAGCATGGTGCGATGGAACACATACAAAAAGAGTGCTTTACAATCAGCTTTTGACGTATCTGATGCTTTAGGCAAGGCAAAAAGGGAGAGAGAGAAGCAACAAAACAGAGAACTCTTGACCCGATTAATTGATATAACCCTATATCTTGCACGGCAGGGGAAGGCTTTTAGGGGTGATGACGAGTCTGACACAAGTAGAAACCAGGGCAAGTTCCTTGAACTTGTAAAAATGTTTAGCCAGTACGATAGCGTACTTAAGCTTCATTTGGAAAATTTAAAATGCCAGAAAATAGGTAAAAATAGGTGTCAGGTTTCACTCCTCTCAAATAGGACACAAAATGATCTTATCAAAGCACTGGCCACATTCACAAAACGAGAGATTAGGAAAGAAATAGAGGAGGCCACTATATATTCAGTTCTTATAGATGAAACTACTGACGTATCTCACTGTGAGCAGGTGTCTATTGTGGTGCGTTATGTGTACCAAATGGAAATCAAAGAGCGCTTCCTCCAGGTCTGTAATGTGGCAAAAACTACAGGTGAGGAGATGGAGAAAACTGTTCTTGACTTGCTAAAGAACAACAATCTACAGATAGAAAACATGCGTGGTCAAGGCTATGACGGTGCTGCCAATATGAGTGGTCAATACAAAGGTCTGCAGTCTAGAATATTGCAACACAACAACAAGGCTCTATATGTTCACTGCCAAGCCCACTGCCTAAATTTGGTCCTAGTTGAAGCTGCCAAATCAAGCATCCACTTCATTACCTTTTTCAACCTGGTACAGAAGCTTTATGTGTTTCTCACCAGCTCTACAAAACGGCACACTGCATTTGTGAAATGTCAAGAAGCCTTGCACCCTGGAGAGCGTGTATTTCAACTACAAAAGCTCTCAGACACGCGTTGGGCATGTAGAGAAAAAGCCCTAAAGGCCCTCCTTAAAGTTATAAGTTCTGTGGTCAAAGTCCTGACTGATATTACACAGCAGGAGCCTCCTGATACTGCTGCTGGAGATGCCAGAATGTACCTTAAAGCCATAGACTTTGAGTTTTTGCTTTGCCTTGAAATAGCCAGTCCAGTCTTTGAAGTCACTGCACTTGCCTCTGATGCTCTACAGAATTCACTATGTGAATTCTATGGAGGTGAAGAGCAAAAGTTAAAAACAGAGCTCAGGGTCTTTTATGCCTCTTTCCAGGACACATCCACTGTGAAGGATATCTTAAAAACTCTTAGAGACAACAATGGTCAGGATATCTTTCCAACACTGGTGAAAATGATAACAACCTATGCAACAATTCCTGTGTCAACAGCAACAGTGGAGAGGTCCTTCTCCAAGCTCAAGCTGGTAAAAGATACACTGAGAAACCTTTGTTCAGAGGAGAGGCTTTCTGACCTCCTACTCCTGGCTATTGAGAAAGACATTCCCTTAAACCACAGTGAAGTTGTCAACATATACAGGGATATGGCCCCCCGAAGGTTGCTGCTGTAAGGGAGAAATGACCAGAGAATGCAAGCGATGGTGAGTAGGAAACAGTTGTGTGTGTGCGAATGAGAAGTGTTTTCTTGAACAATACAACTAATTATTTTTTATTGTCAGTTTTTCCACAGGAAAGTTTAATATTTTGACAGTTCCAAAGTTTGATTTCAAGGAATATATATTGGAGCATATCATGTTGAGGCGCTCAGAGCTCACACGTATTGCAACAAAGCTCACTGCTCAATGAATCAGATCACAGGGACATGGTTCTCCGACGGTTGCTGCTTTACAGGGGAAATGACCAGAGAATGCAAGCGATGGTGAGTAGGACAGTTGTGTGTGTGCGAATGAGAAGTGTTTTCTTGAACAATACAACTAATTCTTTTTTATTGTCAGTTTTTCCACAGGAAAGTTTAATATTTTGACAGTTCCAAAGTTTGATTTCAAGGAATATATATTGGAGCATATCATGTTGAGGCGCTCAGAGCTCACACGTATTGCAACAAAGCTCACTGCTCAATGAATCAGATCACAGGGACATGGTTCTCCGACGGTTGCTGCTTTACAGGGGAAATGACCAGAGAATGCAAGCGATGGTGAGTAGGACAGTTGTGTGTGTGCGAATGAGAAGTGTTTTCTTGAACAATACAACTAATTCTTTTTTATTGTCAGTTTTTCCACAGGAAAGTTTAATATTTTGACAGTTCCAAAGTTTGATTTCAAGGAATATATATTGGAGCATATCATGTTGAGGCGCTCAGAGCTCACACGTATTGCAACAAAGCTCACTGCTCAATGAATCAGATCACAGGGACATGGTTCTCCGACGCTTTACAGGGGAAATGACCAGAGAATGCAAGCGATGGTGAGTAGGAAACAGTTGTGTGTGTGCGAATGAGAAGTGTTTTCTTGAACAATACCGCAATTTTTTAATTTTTTTTATTTATTTATTTTTTTTCATAGGAAATTTTGTTAGTTCCAAACTTGTATTGAAAGGAATATACATGGGAGCAGAGCATGTTGGAGGACGTGTGAGCTCTGTGCTTATTTTATATATTTATTTATGCATATATAGTTCATTGCATACATAGGTTAATTTGCTTAGAAAAGTTTAACTTATGGACGCCAACAACGACAAGAGTGGCCAGATGGCTGGTTAAAACAAACGAAAAAGAACATATAGTACATATATAAAAGATTTCTGTGTTTAAACAACAATATTTCAGGACTAATGTTAAAAATATTTATTGTGAATATAAAAAAAAAAGGATTTCCTAGCGGGGCTATTTGAGAAATACCAGGGTGTAAAACTTTTAATGATATCATAATAAACTAAAAATTTGTGGGAGGGACTTGACTGGAGGGACAGGATACCGATAAAACTGCTGACTGGTACAGCTGGCTGTAGCGTGGCTCACCCCTTGTGTGAGCGCGCGCTTTGTAAGGCTGGGAATGCGGGGACAGGCCAGTGACGTCAGGGGGAGTTGTCTGTAGCCGGCAGTGCTGTAGTGCCGGTGTTCTTGTAAGATCTGCTGCCCATACAGATGACGTGCTCTCGTCAATTCCAGTCTGTCCGTCACACCTGTAATGGAGGTGTGTCTCCATGCTAGCTTACTCATCCGCTGTGAGGAGAGGGTTTGGCAGTGGGTGTGGTCACAGACAAGTTGGCACGTTTTCACATGCAGTGAGCGGCTGGCACACGCAGGCGCCAGATTCAAACGGTCTCAAAAAGCGCTTCGGCCACAGACATCGCTCAGATGTATGAGCAGCTGTATGTAAGCCACAGACATAGCTTAGGTGTATGCGCAGCTATATAGGAAAGACTGTATGGGGCTACAAAGGGGATCGCATACAACTGTATTGTCGGGGATCGCACTGGCTGTATGGGGCTTAAGGGGGCTTGCAGGGGCAGCTCATTTTGGAAGCCAGTGCTATCCCCATTATCATAAGCTGCCACTGCGCGTCCCCTTCAACCCCATACAGCCAGTGTGATTGCCTGTGTAGCCACATATCCCCGACAATACACCTGTATGCGATCCCCTGTGTAGACCCATATCCCCATTCCCCAAAAATACACCAGTATGCTATCCCCGATTCCCCTGTGTAGACCCATATCCCCAACAATACACCAGTATGCTATCCCCGATTCCCCTGTGTAGACCCATATCCCCAACAATACACCAGTATGCTATCCCCGATTCCCCTGTGTAGACCCATATCCCATTTCCTACTCACCATCACTTGCATTCTCTAGTAATTTCTCCCTTACAGCAGCAACCTTCGGGGGCCATATCCCTGTATATGTTGACAACTTCACTGTGGTTTATGGGAATGTCTTTCTCAATAGCCAGGAGTAGGAGGTCAGAAAGCCTCTCCTCTGAACAAAGGTTTCTCAGTGTATCTTTTACCAGCTTGAGCTTGGAGAAGGACCTCTCCACTGTTGCTGTTGACACAGGAATTGTTGCATAGGTTGTTATCATTTTCACCAGAGTTGGAAAGATATCCTGACCATTGTTGTCTCTAAGAGTTTTTAAGATATCCTTCACAGTGGATGTGTCCTGGAAAGAGGCATAAAAGACCCTGAGCTCTGTTTTTAACTTTTGCTCTTCACCTCCATAGAATTCACATAGTGTGTGAATGGCCTCAAGAGAGTCAGGCCCTATTATCTCTTTGCCTATCCATTTGTTGGGCTTTGTCAAACTGTGAAGTGCACTTAGTATTTTATTAGACTGTGTCTCGCCATCTCCCCTAAATCTTCTCTCTAGCTCCCGAGAAAGAACATCAATGAATGTATAGTATACCTTCACTCTATAGTAGTCTTCTAGGGACTGGAAGGAGTGGCTCTCTATGGCTGTGTGGGTACTATGGGAATATTTTGCAGGCACCCTCCTCTGTCTTTGCTGTCCTGGGGGGGCAATGGGAATACTGATCCCAGCGGCTTCTGCCTTTTCACAGGCACTCTTAAACAATTTTCCAAACTGCTGTTCTGTCCTGAGGTTGGACAAGGTGTCCTTGACTCCATTGACAACAGCATATACTGTGTGGACAGATCTATATCAGAATTCTGTAGAGCATCAGAGGCAAGTGCAGTGACTTCAAAGACTGGACTGGCTATTTCAAGGCAAAGCAAAAACTCAAAGTCTATGGCTTTAAGGTACATTCTGGCATCTCCAGCAGCAGTATCAGGAGGCTCCTGCTGTGTAATATCAGTCAGGACTTTGACCACTGAACTTATAACTTTAAGGAGGGCCTTTAGGGCTTTTTCTCTACATGCCCAACGCGTGTCTGAGAGCTTTTGCAGTTGAATTACACGCTCTCCAGGGTGCAAGGCTTCTTGACATTTCACAAATGCAGTGTGCCGTTTTGTAGAGCTGGTGAGAAACACATAAAGCTTCTGTACCAGGTTGAAAAAGGTAATTAAGTGGATGCTTGATTTTGCAGCTTCAACTAGGACCAAATTTAGGAAGTGGGCTTGGCAGTGAACATATAGAGCCTTGTTGTTGTGTTGCAATATTCTAGACTGCAGACCTTTGTATTGACCACTCATATAGCCTTGACCATGCATGTTTTCTATCTGTAGATTGTTGTTCTTTAGCAAGTCAAGAACAGTTTTCTCCATCTCCTCACCTGTAGTTTTTGCCACATTACAGACCTGGAGGAAGCGCTCTTTGATTTCCATTTGGTACACATAACGCACCACAATAGACACCTGCTCACAGTGAGATACGTCAGTAGTTTCATCTATAAGAACTGAATATATAGTGGCCTCCTCTATTTCTTTCCTAATCTCTCGTTTTGTGAATGTGGCCAGTGCTTTGATAAGATCATTTTGTGTCCTATTTGAGAGGAGTGAAACCTGACACCTATTTTTACCTATTTTCTGGCATTTTAAATTTTCCAAATGGAGCTTAAGTACGCTATCGTACTGGCTAAACATTTTTACAAGTTCAAGGAAGTTGCCCTGGTTTCTACTTGTGTCAGACTCGTCATCACCCCTAAAAGCCTTCCCCTGCCGTGCAAGATATAGGGTTATATCAATTAATCGGGTCAAGAGTTCTCTGTTTTGTTGCTTCTCTCTCTCCCTTTTTGCCTTGCCTAAAGCATCAGATACGTCAAAAGCTGATTGTAAAGCACTCTTTTTGTATGTGTTCCATCGCACCATGCTTGTTAAGTGGGCCTCTGACTCTGCCTGTTCTTTTATTTTCTCACGTGCCTTTTTCTAATTGCTTACCTATAATTCTCCTGCTGTACGACCTCTTCTGTAATTCATTTGTTGCTTGAAGGATCTCTACCGTGCTCTCAGGTGTAAAACTTTCAACATCTGGGTAATGTGTTGTATCTTGTTGTTTGGTACCTGGTTTTAACCATGCAGGCATCTCATCATAACGGAGATAGCACTGGCTGTATGGGGCTGAAGGGGACGTGCAGGGGCAGCCCATTTTAACAGCCAGTGCTATCCCCGTTATCATGAGCTGGCCCTGCGCATCCCCTTTAGTCCCATACAGGCAGTGCAATCCCTGACAATACAGTTGTGTATGCGATCCCCTTTGTAGCCCCATACAGTCTTTCCTATATAGCTGCGCATACACCTAAGCTATGTCTGTGGCTTACATACAGCTGCTCATACACCTGAGCGATGTCTGTGGCTGAAGCACGTTTTGAGACCATTTGAATCCGGCACCTGCGTGTGCCAGCCGCTCACTGCATGTGAAAATGTGCCAACTTGTCTGTGACCACACCCACTGCCAAACCCTCTCCTCACAGCGGATGAGTAAGCTAGCATGGAGACACACCTCCATTACAGGTGTGACGGACAGACTGGAATTGACGAGAGCACGTCATCTGTATGGGCAGCAGATCTTACAAGAACACCGGTGCGCTGAGGGAACTCAGTGCAAGAAGACTATCTATGAGGTGGCTTTTACCATTGGGACTTCTTATGACCACTATTAATGGTCATCAGTTTGTTATCTGACACACCTTACACAAAAAAAAATAAAAAATAAGTACCAGACCACTCACATAAATAAATCCTTTACTTACCAAGAACAATACATAAAATAAATTGAAAAATAAGTAGTACAGGGAAAAGGCGAACTCAACATGGACGGAAAACACAGTGGGCAACAGCAGATCATTCCATATATGAATCGCATATAAAGTGCTAAAACACATAGAACTAAATTACAGACCATTACCCATACTGTGCTCCCTCCAGTATGGCACCAACCCCGACGAGCAGTTCGGTGGACCTTGGTCAGGGGGTTATCCGACACCCAGAGAACCTGGCCAAGATTTGGGACACAAGATTCTCTTGGCGTGATAAGTTAGATCAGCAGATCCTGATAATATTGTTACTTTGCTTGGACCGTGATATTTGCATACTCTGAGTCGCCTCAATTGTATTGGACTGCACATTGTGATTTCATATCTGTATGTACCTTTTTCTTTTTGCATATACAAAAAAATAAATAAAAAGAATTGACAAAAAATAAAGGAATATGCATTATTACTGTATCTATACATTTATGGAGAACAAGGAAAGACTTTTAGAAAGCAACTAAGCTTTGTGGTACAAACACTTTTTCGATTTTTGTCAAGTGCCCTTTTTTTTTTTTTTAAGCCCCTGCCCTTCAAAATGTCTGTGCACGTCCCTGCAGCCTGGTACTGGATATGTATCACAACCAGTCCGGACACTTCGGTGTGCAAAAGACTGAGGCCACCATACGTAGAAGATTCTATTGGATTGGGATGAGAGAAGATATAGAGAAATGGTGCCGAGAATGCACTGCCTGTGCTGTGGGGCGAGCTGAGCGCCATGACCAGAGGCACCTCTCCATCCTATTGTAAGTACAGCTCCTTTAGAACTTGTCGCTATTGATCATGTGAAGTTGGAGCCGAGCCGCTCTGGGTATACGTATGCCATGACTATAATTGATCACTTCACCAAGTTTGTCGTAGCAGTGCCTGTGAAAGACCTGACAGCTAAGACTACAGCGGAGGCGTTCTGGAAGCATTTCCTGCTGCCCTACGGCTGCCCAGAAAGGATCCTCACCAACCAAGGGTCTGCGTTTGAGTCGCAGCTGTTCCAGGAGATGTGCCTGCTGCACAACTGCCAGAAAGTCCGGACCACCGCCTATCATCCGCAAGGTAAAGGACTCTGTGAAAAAATGAATAAGACTCTCATTGAAATGCTGAGAGCAGTACCCCCTGAGACGAGGGGTGATTGGCCTACTTTGTTGCCACAGCTCATGTACACCTATAACAACACCATCCATTGTTCCACCGGTTACACCCCGTTCTATCTGATGTTTGGGCGACAAGGGAGATTACCTGCGGATCACTCCCTGGGGGTACAAGTGCCGGATGTGATCAACCCACTGCCCAGGACTGATTGGGTAGTGGAACACCAAAGGCGTCTCCTCAACGCTAAGGAGATTGTCCAGGAACGTATGGAGATTGTTCGAGAAAGGCAGCAAAAAGACTATGACCAGACTGCCCATGCGGAACCCCTGGCTCTTGGAGACAAGGTGTGGTTAAAAAACAACCACCGGACCAGCAAGTTGGACAGTAAATGGGAAAGAATTCCCTATATTGTCACTGCCATACCCAAGGCTGCAGCCCACATTTACCAAGTCTCCAGGGAAGGAAAAGGTTCCCAAGTCGTTCACAGGAACCGTCTCAAGCCTTGTATAGAAGGAGAACCAGCGGAAGAGGATATGGAGCCTGAGCCTTCTGAAGAAGAGTTGCCGGCTCCACCTATGGACCCTATGGACCCTATGCAGGCTGTGGAGAACTTGATCCATGATAGAGAGCCGCTCCACTGGGCCCTCACGCCTTGGTTGAATTTACTTGTTCCTGCTCCTGCTCCTGTTAGTCCTCCGCCTCAGGACATCTTACCCCAGAGAGCTCCTGAAGTGGCTCCAGAGGCGGTGAGCTCCCCTGACCTTCCTGAGTCCGGGCAGGAAGAATCCCTGCCACTAAGAAGGTCCACTCGTTCTACCAGGGGACACCGACCTGTGAGGTTTGGGAACTACATTATGGGCCCAGGTAGCCCCTCACGGGAAACCCCTGTTTAACCCTTTGCAAGCCTGGGTACGGACTTATGGTTATTTGCGTTATTATGGACAATTTGCATTTAAAGTTTATAATGGACTATCCTGGTATTATTGATATGCTGCACCAGGTCAGCGCCCCTGTTCCCTTACATTATCCTGAAAGAAGAGAACGACGTCCCTTTTCACCACACCTCTCAGTGACACTGTTCACCATTGTTTTATATTGTTATTGTGGTGATTGTTGTGTATGCATGTTCTTCCTTTGTCTTTCAGGCTGCCGCTTCCAGATGGGCGGATCCTCCATGTTGCGCCGAGGACGGGCAATGTCATAGCGTGGGGGTATGTAGTGTCCCACTAGGTAAAGATGGGCACTACACAAGGGTTAATGTGTTTTACATGCAATGTATTTCCCTGTTTTATCTGGGTGTCAGGCCTGTTAGGGTGCAGTTTAGCCTCCCAGGCGTTAGAGGGAGCTAGAGAGCCCTAGATATATATAAGTAAGCCCAGACAGGGGAGTGGTAGTGTATTCCAGAGGACTAGAGGAGTCACTTAGTCTACCTGAAGCTCCTGAGGCTAGGATTAGGTCAGTTGAGACACCCCAGTAGTAGGACGGGACCTCCTGGGAGAAACCTGCAGTTACCCTCAAGCCAAGCAGAGACAGTGCAACCAGCCAAGATAAGTAAGCTGATGGGCAGAGGAACTATAAAGTAAGAGCAAGAGTCAATACGGGAGAAAGGTATATTTACCAAGGATGAAAGCCAGCATTTGGGCATCCGGGCCTTGAGATAGAAACCAGACAGGAGTTCTGAGGAACAGCGTACACTATTTCTGAGGAGAAGGTACAACCTGATTCTGAGTGTGTTGTTGATAACCCTCTGAGTATCTTGCACAGAATTATACCTGCCAGTATTTGAAATAAGCCTGCTTGTGAAGCTTGTGATATAAGGGACTGAATTACCATCTTGTTGTACAAAGTTGGACTGTTATAAGTAAAGCAACGTTTGGTTCACTATACCACCTGTGTACCTCACTTATTGCTACTGGAAACCGGTGTGCCACCGTTACAGGTACTAGCGTCACAAATCTCAAAAGGGACCTTGCTTCAGGCACACTAAACACCTGCAACATCCAGGGCACCTCACACAACATCAGGCCAGGTCTCTACATACAGAGTGTGCCCCAGAGGAACTTGTGTCTACCTCTCCTTCACTGCCGCATGCCTGCCCAGGGTTCTCCTCCAAATAGTGAGTAACCCTCGATTACCCATAATTGTGACCTCACTTCGCAATACCCTGCAGGTCTGGCGTGCTGCATTATGCCCGTGATGTTAGGTGTCTGAATGGGTTAAAGGCAGGGTATGTAGAGTGCAATGGCCAGCAAATGATGTAGGAGTCAGAAAAATAGGCCTCTGGTAGAAAAATAAACATCTCTCTTTACTGTACAGCAAAATAGGAATTGTAGTACATCTAACTATAGCAAAACATAGTTCCAACTGTACACAGTGCAATTCTCTCCCAGTTAGCAGTGTTTGCATTTAGACAAGGATATGAGTTATGGCCCTCTTTGTACACTTTGTTGCTAAAGTCTCCACAAATACTATGGCTGGCAACAGTACCTTGGCTGTAATTGCAAGGCAGGTGTGGCAGGTGCGCTGTGTATCCATTGCCATCATGTGAGATACTGTTTGCTGAGCTGCTTTATCTAATCCTATCATATGTGATACTGTCTGCTGAACTGTGTATCTAATCTTCTCCCAGAATGTACTTATTAGTAATGGTGCCCCCAGTATTTATAATGCTCCCTGTAGTGCCCCCAACATATATAATGTCCCCTGTAGTGCCCCCCAATATTTATACTGGCTTTTGTAGTGTCCCGAATGTTTATAAGGCCCCCTAAGTGCCCCAATAAATATACTGTCTCTTGTAGTGCTTCCAGTATTTACACTGGTGGCACTATAGGGGCCCCTATATAAATATTATGGGCTCTACAAGACACGGTATAATTATCTGGCGAACTTATGCCCGTGATGTTAGGTGTCTGAATGGGTTAAAGGCAGGGTATGTAGAGTGCAATGGCCAGCAAATGATGTAGGAGTCAGAAAAATAGGCCATTGGTAGAAAAATAAACATCTCTCTTTACTGTACAGCAAAATAGGAATTGTAGTACATCTAACTATAGCAAAACATAGTTCCAACTGTACACAGTGCAATTCTCTCCCAGTTAGCAGTGTATGCATTTAGACAAGGATATGAGTTATGGCCCTCTTTGTACACTTTGTTGCTAAAGTCTCAACAAAATCTATGCCTGGCAACAGTACCTTGGCTGTAATGGCTATAATGTCCATTGCAGGATACAGGGGTTTGATGGAGCATCTGGCCAGGGTGTGTCCAGGTGTGAAGGGTGTCTTAACAGTGTCCCTCAGTGTAGCAAAGTCTGAATGGCTGTAGTCACAGATTACCTTGCTGACTCCAATGCTTGGCTATGCAGATTCTAAGATCTTCTTTATTTTCCTTATCTCTTTTTCCGTGGATCTTGCAGAGATCTGTTAGTCTAATGTGTCTCTTGGGCCTAAGAGGAGGGAGCATTAGGCAAAAATTTCTTCCTTGCTGAACTCTCACTAATCACCCGCCAAACTGAGCTGGGGGCAGATCCTGGTTACCACCCAATCTCCTGCAAAGGACTAAGTCAGGATTAATAAACCTTGGTTGTGCCATCCATCCATGGCTAAGCTGGGTTTTAAATATAGAAAAACAATGCTGTACATACTATAAAATTAGATTAAAGAACAAACCATTTGCAGATACCCCCTGCTCTGGGGGTCTGCAAGGAAAAAGTGCTAACCCATTATCTATAGTCTGTACATTATTACATTCAAAATGGCCGCTGTCATGTTGATGCAAAAGAACAAACCACGTCCCACGGCGCAAATTACCGTCAGCCAGTCACCAGGATCAAGAAGGAATCTTTTATTGCAGCGATACAACGCGTTTCGGGGAATCACTCCCCTTCATCAGGTACAAAAAAAGCTGCACAAGGGTAACAGCACATAGCTACACATATTTATACTTACAAACATACCGCCTATTATGAGCATCGGCGGTCTATTATGAGAACCTGCTGATGTGCACATTTTATATGCCATTGTTCATTTAAACAACACCCAAAACTCCTCCCTTTTGACCTTGTGACCCCTTTAAGGCGGTATGTTTGTAAGTATAAATATGTGTAGCTATGTGCTGTTACCCTTGTGCAGCTTTTTTTGTACCTGATGAAGGGGAGTGATTCCCCGAAACGCGTTGTATCGCTGCAATAAAAGATTCCTTCTTGATCCTGGTGACTGGCTGACGGCAGGGCCGGTACAAGGCAGGGGCCGAAGGAGCGGGTGCCCTGGGCGCTACCATTTGCGGACAGGAGGGGGGCGCAGGTGAAGTGCCAGCAGTGTAACAGGGCCGATCCTACATGGGGTGCAGTGGGTGCCCCGCACCCCAGCGCTGCGGCCCTGGTGACAAGTGGGGGCGGCCGCGGCCGGCGGCAGGGCAGAGCAGGAGATGAGCGCCTCCATTGCGGAAGCGCTCATCTCCATAGTCATCTGTATTGCCGTCCTCAGGACGGCAATACAGATGCCTGTCTGTGCTGCGGCAGAGGAGGGAGAGGTGTGTCCCCTCCTGTTCCTCTGATAGGCTGCCGGCTTAGTGCTGGCAGCCTATCAGAGGCCGGTGATGGCGCGATGACGTCATCGCGTCGCCTGAGCCGTATAGCGAGGGACACAGACGGAAGAGGTGGCCTGCATCGCATCGCATTGCTGGAGGTAAGTATAAGTGTATTATTTTTTTTAATTTTTTTATATAGGTACAATACTGGGCTGGCACATGATAAGGGGGGCTACTGGGCTGGCACATAAGGGGGGCTACTGGGCTGGCACATAAGGGGGGACTACTGGGCTGGGCTGGCACATGATAAGGGGGGCTACTGGGCTGGCACATGATAAGGGGGGACTACTGGGCTGGCACATGATAAGGGGGGACTACTGGGCTGGCACATGATAAGGGGGGACTACTGGGCTGGCACATGATAAGGGGGGCTACTGGCACATGATATGGGGGGCTACTGGCACATGATATGGGGGCACTCTGGCTACTGGCACATGATAATGGGGGGATCTGGCTACTGGCACATGATATGGGGGGGGGGGCTCTGGCTACTGGCACATGATAAGGGGGGGGCTCTGGCTACTGGCACATGATATGGGGGGCTACTGGCACATGATAAGGGGGGCTACTGGCACATGATATGGGGGGCTACTGGCACATGATATGGGGGCACTCTGGCTACTGGCACATGATAATGGGGGGGATCTGGCTACTGGCACATGATATGGGGGGGGGCTCTGGCTACTGGCACATGATAAGGGGGGGGGGCTCTGGCTACTGGCACATGATATGGGGGGCTACTGGCACATGATAAGGGGGGCTACTGGCACATGATAAGGGGGCTACTGGCACATGATAAGGGGGTCTACTGGCACATGATAAGGGGGGCTACTGGCACATAGGGGGGCTACTGGCACATAAGGGGGGCTACTGGCACATGATATGGGGGGCTCTGGCTACTGGCACATGATATGGGGGGGCTTTGGCTACTGGCACATGATGGTGGGGGGGCTCTTATTTCTGGCACATGATTGGGGGCACTCTGGCTACTGGCACATGATATGGGGGGCTCTGGCTACTGACACATGATATGGGGGGGCTCTGGCTACTGACATGATATGGGGGGGCTCTGGCTACTGGCACATGATGGTGGGGGGGCTCTTATTACTGGCACATGATTGGGGGCATCTATGGGGGCACATCTTACTGCAGATTATTGGGGGGCACTATAGGGGCATCTACTGAGGCTAAAAAAGAAGATATTTTATATGGGGGCTCTGTATAGGGGCATTTTATACTGGGACACATTATGGTGGGTACTATGGGGAAGGGGGGGCACTATGGGGGTCATCTACGGGGGCACTGAGAAGGGGTATTTTATATTGGCACATTATGGGAACATTAGCTCAACTGGGGGCATTACAAATGTTTTGCATATTATAAGGAGAATTATTACTACTGGGGGGGCATTATGGTGGGCTTTATTACTCCCCCATGGTATGACCCCCTAGTAGCAGCACCAGCCTCTCCCTGCTCTGCTATCCCTCTGCCCTTTCTCCAAATCCTTATTATGAAATCTTTCTCATTAGGTTAAAGCACAACATCAGCTCCGCCGAGCCCCCGGCCAAAGTGTTGAAGTGGCGTCCGAGATCCCCAAGGGCCAAGTCAAGTAACTGTAAGTTTTTATGGGGGTTCTACAAAAGAGCTATCGTGGGGCAAAGTTCATATTCGTGTTTACACACGTGTTTTAAAATGAATGCTTTCTCCTATTATAAACAAGTAAATAATGACGCAATGCTGTGGGGCTGGTGTGCAACTTTTTCCAGGGCTGGATTTTATCCCCAGTCCGGCCCTGGCCGAGCGAGCCGCCGGGACTTTTTTTTTTTGACTTTTTTTTTTTTTTAAGCCGAGCAGCCGAGCCGCCGATTCGTGGGGCTGAAGTTGTTGCCATAGAAACATTGTAAAGGGGAGGAGTTAGTAAGATAACCACGCCCATGTGGGGGCGCCAGAAATATTTCTGCACCCAGGCGCCTGTGACCCTAGGATCGGCCCTGAGTGTACAGCTTCACTGTACCACATTAGCCAAGCGCCACTTGCTGTGCTTGCTGTGCTGAGTGCGCTCCTGCACCCGCCTACACCGTCCACACCAGCCATGTCAGCGCTGCTCCTTCTCTCCCCCTATGAATTTTGTGCCGACTGCGCTCCTGGCTCGGGCTCCCTTTCCTCCTCTGCGTTTCCTCGCCCCCCCCCCCATGGAGGATTCATTTGGTTGATACCACCGGCGTGCGCCGTGTGACGTCACGTGGCTCACGCCGGAGGCGAGGTGTGAGGTGAGAGAGGGAGGACTCGCGCAGCCTACAGGGAGCTGTGTCGGCGCGTGAAGAACAAGCCACGAGGAGCCTGCCTTCACTAGCAGCTACTCACACACAGACTGTAAAAAGTAAGAAAATAATGTAATACAAATAACAAACTAATTTTTTTATTAAAAAAATTATGGTCATCTCAGTCCAATCCCCCCCCCCCCCCCGGGGGGGGGGGGGGGGGATTGGACTGAGATGATCATAATTTTTTTAATAAAAAAAAGCAGTTTAAAGAAATGATTTTGTGTTATTTTAAGCTTGCCTTTTCTGTAAAAAAAAAAAAAACATTAATTGCAGCTTCACTGTGCCATCACATGCAGCCACTCTGTGCCCACCAACCGTAGCCACTGTGCCATCAATTGTCGCCACTATGCCCATCATGCAGCCACTGTGCCACCTAACGCAGCTATTGCTTTAAGTATATTCTTGTTTTGAAACAACATTGATTCTTTCTTAAAAACGGGGGGGGGGGGGTGGGCGCAGTTTGCCATCTTCGCCCTGGGCACCAAATGGCCTTGTCCCAGCCCTGGCTGACGGTAATTTGCGCCGTGGGACGTGGTTTGTTCTTTTGCATCATCATCTTCTTGGGGGCTCCAGGGTTCTCCTTTTGAAGATCTCTTGTGGTCCCGTGGCTGCAGACCGCCATATCCAGACGTCCAGGCTTGTTTGAAAATACCTGCAATAGTGTTGTGCCTACATTTGCACAACCACACAAGGTGAGCCTTACCATCTTTCTCCGTATATTACTATACACTCACAGAATTACCCTATGGTGCGCCCATCTGTTTTGTTACAGATTTTAAAAAACTAGCCTGCTATATTACATTGCTGTCATGTTGAGACACTGTTTGTGATGTCATGATTAGAATCCTGGCAGATGACTCTCTTTCTTGTGACATCAAAATGGGGGCTATGGCTCATTTACATATGATGTCATAAAGGGCGGTGGGTATATATTGAGGTGACGCACTGACCCCAGTCTCAGTCTGCAGGGCTGGCTCTCTCCTTTAGGGGCCTCTGACGAGCAGCACAGGACCAGATCGGGTAAGTTTGTCCGGCTTTTTCTTTATGTGTTTGAGACTTGTTTTTGCTGATCTTTATTTTCTATTTGTTGTATACAATGTGAGAGCTTTGTATGACCCTCTGCGGCCCCCGAAAATCAGCCTCAGGTGTGACACGGAACCTCCTCCAATGGAAGAATCCCAGGAGAATGTGAAAAAAGGAGGCTCCATCTCCTTTAAAGGGCCGAAGCCACTGAAATCCAAGACCATTTTTTAATAAAGAAAGTTTTCTCTGTGTGTTTCTTTAAAAAACAAGATTCTTGTGTATTTTTTCTTAAATATTAAATTGTGCCATTTATCCTGTGCCCATTTTCTATCGGTATTTTATGTATGTACTGATTAGTCACAGGGCAGAACCCCTGAAGGATGGGTAACCAATGTACTCCTGATAGGAAATGCATTAAAGGGATATTCCCATCTTGGACATTAGTGGCATACTGCTAGAATATGCCATAAATATCAGATAGGTGTTTGTACCACCTGTGCGACATTTCCTGAAGTTAACGGAGAGCACCCTGCACATACACAGTGTCCGCTCCATTAACTGGTATTAGACTTCCAAAAATTGCAAGGCAGGTGCGCTGTGTATCCAATGCCATCATGTGAGATACTGTTTGCTGAGCTGCTTTATCTAATCCTATCATATGTGATACTGTCTGCTGAACTGTGTATTTAATCTTCTCCCAGAATGTACTTATTAGTAATGGTGCCCCCAGTATTTATAATGCTCCCTGTAGTGCCCCTGGTGGCCACCCGACGGCTTAGGGAGGGTGGGCAGGGACTGGTGGCCCCCCCCCCCCCTGTTTTCCTACCCCTGTTAATATATATTTCCTCTGATGCCTGTTCTGGTGGGGCATGCAGGGGTTAATGAAGGGATCCGGTTAGGAGAGTGGGCGGTCAGCCAGGAGGGCATATATGCCTCTGTCCCGCCTTCCCTCTTCCTCTTTGAGCGGAAGCGCTTTGTGGGTAAGCAAGCAGCGCTCTGTCCGCATGAAGATGTCCGCCTCAGATGCCCCCCTGCTGGAGGCTTTGAGGGCGAGAATGGTGGAGGGGGGTGAGGGATGGCTGCGCTCATTTTTGAGCAGCCTCGGTTCCCCTCAGCCTTCCTCCTCCCCTGGCTTGGCGTGCACCCCTGGGGAGGTAATGTTAGCTGATCCCAGTACTGCAGTGGGGGGCCGGCGGTCCGCTCGGTTCATCCGCCCCCCCGCTAGTGCAGCGTACTCAAGTTGTGTGTACTAGGTGTTTCTGGGTGTAGTAGTGCAATATACACTAACCTGGTACAGCTGACTCTCTGCAAGGGCAGGTATAGGTAGGGAATAGTTCGTGACGCCAGTGCCAAGTAAACGGTGGCACGCCGTTTGCGGATGCAGGAATAATTTGAGGAAACGTAGTCTTAAACAGAACTTCAACTTTAGTAGGTTGCAGGCAGAGACAATATTGGAAACGCAGTTCCTCAGCATACAGTCGATTTTGCAATTCGGTCGATGCAGGCAATACAGTACAGCAGGGTTATTACAGAGTGTTGAACACAGGATTTGCAGCAAAGGAGCTTGCACTCTAACTCTGTCTGATCCTGGAATGTAGCAATCCTCCACCAAGGCCCATTAACCTAAGTCTGGCTTTATATCCTTGATTTGGGCTTAGATAAGTACCTCCTCTGTCTTTCTTAGTACCTCTGGCTCCTCTGATCTTTGCCTCAGTCTCTCCTAGCTTCTGAATGGTTCCTCAGGCCCTTAGGCTAAGATGTTCCTGCTTCTGCATATGGGTATTCAGGAGGGAATCTTCTCCTGAACAGCAGGCTTCAGGCCTGGACTTGTCTCAGACATAGTCTAAACTCCAACTGTAGCTTACTGAAACTAGACTCCGTCTCCCCTGCACTTCCTGGTCTGGCCTTATATAAACTAGGGCTCCCTAGCTCCCTCTATGGACTAGAAGTAGGAATGACACCCCTAGCAGGCCTGTAAGTGCAAGTTTCAGTGACAGGAAAATACACACATTACATTACATTTTATAAAACTGACATAAAGCAACTTCCCATAATTAGGAGGGACGACAGCACACCAAGTGACCTTTGGTAGTAACGGGTATTACAACTCCCGTATACTACATACCCCACTGCTTTAAGCTGAGTACGACCTCGTACTCCATCATGGGTCTCCCAACTGGAATCTCTACCTGAAATAGAAAATAGAGACATGCAGGCATACATACATGTAATTCATCTGCATTTACATTTACATCAGGTCCAATTGGCAAAGGTGAAGGGTAGTGACAAGGGGCGTCGTTCTCTTCTCTCAGGATAGTGAATGGAACGGGGGCGCTGACCTGGCACAGCGTAACATTAGAACCAGGATAGTCCATGACAATGAATAAGTCCATGATAAAACAGTAGAAAACGGTATAAAAGTTCTTGGAGGCTCAAAGAACAAACATGAGTCCGTACCCAGGTCATTTCTTATTAAATCACAGAGGCTCTCATGCGGTGGAGTCCATCTCTGGGCACAATACTTTTAAAAGAGTAAGAATCTCAGAGGCTCAGGTTCTTTTGAGTCTGTCTCCGGGCACGGTTCCTTGGTAACTGGTTGCACAATAAAATGGACAGCAAAGACAAGTGCTGTAACACCCCTGATCAACCTGAAAAGGGGGTGAAGGGTAAAAGGTGCAACAAGGGAACAGGCACAACTTGGCGTGGGTAGCAAAAGCAGGCAGGAGGTCCTGGAAACAAACGTGGCCTTGCTGACTTTGTGATTTCAGTGGTCAACACCTACCACTGAGCCGTGGACAAACTGGCAGCTGCAACAAAGGACCAGCAACATAGGACTCCTGTCCTGGAAGGGTTAACATCAACTTCTTATGAAGAAATAAATCACAGGCCTAGCAGGCTGATCACAGTGGCATATTGTAGCTACTTGGCTCTGCTGGCAGGTATCTTCTGTAGTATTCCTCTACAGGAGGATGGGCCCACATGACTGTATCAGGGGGTAGCTGCAGGGTAAAGGGGCCCCTAATAGGTATCGGCCCCATAGGCCTAGGGGTGAACCCTCTGGTGGGCCGTGCCGGCCCTGGCATAATCACTGCAGGGTGTGACATACTTGGTACCGCCGCAGCAAGCGGTCCGGTGCTCTGGGTGCAGCAATTCACGGCAATCGCGGGTCCGGTCTGGGGCACTGACGGAGTGGTGGCAACAGAAGGCGGTCGGCG